>NC_140241.1:2676957-2694457 GCF_949987555.1 Borostomias antarcticus
TTATTCCGTGCCTTGTCTTCTCAGAACTCCCCCACATCCCTCCTGTTGTATTTGATATGCTGCTTCGGAGAGGCAGGAACAGCAATGTTTAATCAAAGAGCATAGGCTATGTATTACAAAACCCAGGAAGCCAAGATGTTTCTGGTACAATATATCCCTGTGTGTGTGTGTGTGTGTGTGTGTGTGTGTGTGTGTGTGTGTGTGTGTGTGTGTGTGTGTTAGACCGGCCTACGATTCACCCTGGAGGATCCAGCCTTAGAAGAGTCAGAAACATGGAGAGGTAGAGAGATGTAACTCCAGGACCAGTGCCTCCCCTGGGCCAGACATGCACACACTAGAGCGCTAACGCTAGCTAGCTCGCTCCCCGCCCCCCCCCCCAACTAGGCAACCCAGGGAACCGGCTCAATATTGGATTAAGGAGCGGGATAACACCCAGGGCTTAATGACTTAAACGCAGTGTAATGAAATCTAGTCTTACCATAATGAAAAGTCTTGTAATAAAGGCTGGCCTAGCCGCTAGCAACGCTACACCTGAACTGAATATGAAAAGGGGGCTTGTAATTTGATCTTGAAAAGCTGATGTGCATATTCAGCTGGATAAGAGATGGAAGCACAAAGAATACAGGATGTGGTTTTGATAGTGAGGGAGTAGGCTCCCGAATCCCAACACCGCACACTAGCGCTCGGCTCTTGTGCGCTAATGCTAACAGTAGCGATCAGTACCACTGCAGGCAAAAGTCCCCCCCCCCCCCAAACAAGAGGCGGCCATTAATATTCTACAACAGCCGGCAGCATATCACGACAACACTTTCAATTCTTTATGATAACAAGATCTGTTCTCCGTTTCAAACGCACACATCATTCGTGAGGGGATCGTTTCCCGGTATCTTAGTATTGTTTTTTATGAAGATGAAAGAGCTTAATGTGCTCTGTCTGTCCTTGCAGTGGAACGCTGGGGGACCGTCTCCTGAGAAGTTGAGGGGCAACTGAGGACACTGCGGTATTTGGGGTGTATCTGGGCGTTTTAAAACTGCCATAGTTTGTAAAAGTCCGCAGAATGTTCCGCGCGCGGCGGGGTGTGTAGCCTAAATTACAGTATTTATCCTACCTGTGAAGCCAAGGCCTATAATCTCGCCACACGTCGTAAAAAAAAAAAAAAAAAAAAGCGATGATGGCGGCGGGCGCTGGAGTCGTGCCGATGCTGCTACCTGCCATTTTACCGTAACGCCGTCGGAGGCCGAACCCGGGATGGCGGCATCTCCCCGAGAGTTCCGAGACCCGGCTCAATCAACCGGGGCCGGTTTGGCCGGGCAATTACTGCTAGATGGCTTCCCCCTTCCCAGACGCCCCTCGGGGGCTCCTCAGAAGGGCCCCTGGTAATGACATGGTTACACAGACGGCCCCACATTAAGGCCTCTTACACGGCCTGGCTGCCTGGCTGCGCTAACCAGGGGAGAGAGATGTGAGGGGGGAGGAGAGGGAGAGGGAGAGAGTCGTATATCCTCCTATATTCTGTAGGAGAAGCTATGGAGTTTTTTTTTGCTCGTCTCTTGCCATCATAAACCTTTCATACACATTTCTTTGAAGTCGCTCGGCCCCCCCTCTGGGAGCTTCCCTCGGTTACTGCTGGTGGAGATGGATATACATAACCCCCGTTCGCCGACGTGCTGTACATACAATGTTTTCCATTTGAAACAGACCTATTAGTTGAGTTTCCAAAAACTTTTCCGCGTCTCCCCAAGTGGCCGTATATCTCCAACTGGGAGGAGACGACAACGGAGACTGGCGCGATAAAAAGGGTAGCTTTTCGAGGCCACAGGCCCCTGACATGAAGTAATAAATAAGCACCGTCTTAGCCTAGCGTGCTAAGGCTAGCAGCGCCTCAGCACGTTGAGTAAAGAGAAGCTCTCCAAACGCGACGGAGGTAGTGATGACAGGTCCGGCAGGAACGAGTACCTAGCCTAGCTTAGCCTAGCATGACAGGGGTAGTGATGACAGGTCTAGCAGGAACGAGCGCCTAGCCTAGCTTAGCATTAGCCTAGCATGACACAGGTAGTGACAACACGCTGCTAACACAGGAGCTAGCCTCGACCTAGCGTAGCCCCGCTCCAGTAGCTCCAGAGGCTTGTCGAACAGTATGTACCCATTTCCCAGAATCCTCCTGGTCGATGGATAAAGACCGCAGGCTGTCTAGAGAACCAGGCGGAGATGAGCCCCAGGGTCGCACGAGGCGCCCCCGATACCTCACAGGGAGCATGACCCACTTTTCCTGCTGTACCACCCCTACCCCCCCCACGCCGTCTCCACACACACATCAGACGCCTGACCTTGGGAGAAGGAGCGCTGGGGGTTGTGGAGGGGGGCGGTGGAGGTGGGGGGGGATCCACTTGGATGCGCTAACTGTCCGTCGGGGCGCGCTAGCCGCTATGCCGCTAACCGGCGTGGCGTTGGGGGAGCCGTGACCCACGCCGTTTGATACTAGCAGCACATTAAAACTGATAACGCCGCGCGCCGCCACGCCAACCCGGGCCGGGGGGGGGGGGGAGGGTTGGATCAGGAGCGCGTTTGAAAGCGCTTGTGCAGGCAATCGTGGAGGTCCTCATGTCCGCGGTCTGTAATAAGGTTTAATTAACATTCCTCAGTAGTTCAACGGTGCCTGAAACTAGGTCATTAGTGGGGTTTTCGGTCATTAAACCAATAAATGTTGACTCGGAGGAACTCTGGCTCTGGTCAGGTCAGACTCTTCCTTCTCTCTCTCCCTCTCTCTCTCTCTCTCCCTCTCTCTCTCTCCCTCTCTCTCTCTCTGTAGGGCTCACAGAGGTGCAGGCCGACCAGAGAACCATGATTATACACTCTGGACACAGACGCTGAGGCCCACGAGCCAGTCTGACTCAGGTCCACACAGGTGTGTGTGTGTGGTTCGGTCATGTGTGGTTCGGGTGTGTGTGGTTTGGGTGTGTGTGGTTCGGGTGTGTGTGGTTCGGGTGTGTGTGGTTCAGGTGTGTGTGGTCCAGGTGTGTGTGGTCCAGGTGTGTGTGTGTGTGTGTGTGGTTCGGTCGTGTGTGGTTTGGGTGTGTGTGGTTTGGGTGTGTGTGGTTCAGGTGTGTGTGGTCCAGGTGTGTGTGGTTCAGGTGTGTGTGGTCCAGGTGTGTGTGGTCCGGGTGTGTGTGGTTTGGGTGTGTGTGGTCCACGTGTGTGTGGTCCAGGTGTGTGTGGTTCTAGTGTGTGTGGTCCAGGTGTGTGTGGTTCTAGTGTGTGTGGTCCAGGTGTGTGTGGTCCAGGTGTGTGTGTGTGGTTCGGTCGTGTGTGGTTCTGGTCGTGTGTGGTCCGGGTGTGTGTGGTCCGGGTGTGTGTGGTTCAGGTGTGTGTGGTTCTGGTGTGTGTGGTCCAGGTGTGTGTGGTTCAGGTGTGTGTGGTCCAGGTGTGTGTGGTCCGGGTGTGTGTGGTTTGGGTGTGTGTGGTCCAGGTGTGTGTGGTCCAGGTGTGTGTGGTCCGGGTGTGTGTGGTTCAGGTGTGTGTGGTTTTGGTCGTGTGTGGTCCGGGTGTGTGTGGTCCGGGTGTGTGTGGTTCAGGTGTGTGTGGTCCAGGTGTGTGTGGTTCAGGTGTGTGTGGTTCAGGTGTGTGTGGTCCAGGTGTGTGTGGTCCAGGTGTGTGTGGTTCCGACGGGGGGGAAGGGGCGGAGTCTCTCAGGAAGGGGAGGGGTCTCTCAGGAAGGGGAGGAGTCTCTCAGGGCGCCATGCTGTCATCCTGCGTCTTTCTACCGAGGACCAGAGCACTCTTCTACGAAACAGGGGCTGCTTCACACACACACACACACACACACACACACACACACACACACACACACACACACACACACACACACACACACACACACACACCCACGCTCGCTTCAGTTGATTAATCAAGTGTGTCAGTCTTTAGGTCAAAGGTTATAGAGTCTTTATAGCCAATGAAATGCCTTTGATCAGATAACTAACCCTCCAAACGTGACCTCGTGACAGTGAGTGAGCTGGTGACACACGAGCGCACATCACATCCTGCCACAGCCCTGTGACCCTCAGGCGTTGAGTCTCTCCCCGTGTTCATCCCGCTACCCCCTGGAGAGAGCGATGCGTGTGTGTCCTTCCCACCGCGGGGGACGACACATTCGGCATGGCTGCCTCCTGAACACGCTCCGGGGTTACCGGCGCTCTTTGGGGGCGCGACGGCCTCGGAGACATGAACACGCCGGTCTAAAAGGCCGGTTGACCCGGGGGAACTCAGACCGCCGAGCGCGTAGCAGGGGGGAGGATGTTTCTGACGCGCGCGCCAGTGAGCAGCGGCCTAATGACTGCTGATTGCGTTTCGGCGGTCACGGCTGAGTGGTCGCCGGGGCCCTCGTGGACAAGCAGCCGCTGTGACAAGCCCCAGGCCGACGCCCCCCGCCTGCCGCCGCCCCCGAACACGGTGATGTGGCGCTTTCTGATTGGCGGACACGGAGCTGGTGAGCCTCACCTCCAATGACATTACGCACCAGTGGAGAGGGAGTGCACCCCCCCCACCCCCAATCACACACACACACACACACACACACACACACACACACACACACACACACACACACACACACGGCCGTCGGCACAGCTGCCCACGCCACTGCAACAGCTGTCAGTCACGGTCAGGGAGTCTCACCCCCCCCCCCCGCCCCCCGAAACCCACTCTCATGAGCATCTGCCCCACAGGCAGTGAGAGAGACACAAACACCACTCTCAAAAACACTTGTACACACAAAACACAAAAACACACACCACATAAGAGAAACACTTCCAAAAACGGTCTTGCACAAAAAAAAACAAATGCACGTGTCTACTCATTCTCTTTCTCTCTCTCTCCCTCCCTCCCTCTCTCCCTCTCTCCCTCTCCCTCTCTCTGTCTCCCTCTCTCTCTCTCTCCCTCCCTCCCTCCCTCCCTCTCTCTCCCTCCCTCTCCCTCCCTCTCTCCCACAGGTGCTCAGACACACCTTCAGCTCCACACCCTCAGACTGCTGTCGTATTAATTCTGGTTTGTCCCAGTTAGGTCACGGCAGGCTGCTGAGGCAACCGCAGAGCAACGGCAGCGGAGCCGGGGGGCGGGGCTAGGGCCGGGGGGAGGGGCCAGGGCCGGGGGGGCGTGGCCGTCTAACCCGACCACACACCACACACACCTCCACCCCTCTCCATCTGCCCCCACCATTCTATTCTCCACAATTATCAATCCATTCATATATTGAAATCTAATAAATACGGGTATATATGAATACATTTATTTCCGGATGTTATACTGTTTTTATATGAATACATTTATTTCCGGATGTTATACTGTTTTCACAGTAATTTTGTGCTTGGGATGTATTTGTGTTTCCCCTACCATTACGGGACCCCCTGTATTTAATGGGTAACTGTATTGAATGGGTAACTGTATTTAATGGGTAACTGTATTTAATGGGTTACTGTATTGAATGGGCTACTGTATTCAATGGGTTACTGTATTCAATGGGTTACTGTATTGAATGGGTTACTGTATTCAATGGGTTACTGTATTGAATTGCTTACTGTATTCAATGGGTTACTGCGGTCAAATGGTGGAAATGTCATTGAAAATTCTATCATAATCGAATCGGCAATTATCGGTTCGAAATCGAACCGTGCCCCCGAGAATGGAAGCGCTGGGCAGCTGTAGCCCCCCCCCCCCGTCCACAGCCCCAAACGGACCCTGGGCTCAGGTCGTCCCGGGTCACGCCGCTGTGCTCCGACACGCCGTGAACGAGCGGAACAAACACGTTTCAGAAAACACATCCGATTCGATCCGAATCCACAAATGACGTGTCGGCGGTAATTACCCCAAACATAAAAACAGCAGCCGAGACGACGCCCTCTAGAGCGCTCCCATTCTCCAGGCTGGATGAATAAAAGACGGAAACGCTTTCCAGATGTGGGCTCGACTAAAACGTCGTGTTAAAAAACCCACCCGGCGCTAAATCCCTTGTGTGTAACGCCGGAGTGTGTGCGTGCGTTCGCCGGGGCGCTCGTTACGAGCGAGGGGGCGGGGCGTAGCGCGGCAGTGGCGTGAGAACGGAGACACCGCATCGGACCTCCTCGCCGTCTCCAAAACACAGCTGGGTCGAACAGCACACCCACCGGAGGCTTCTCCTCCTCGGCCGAGTCTCAATCCAGGCTGTGCTTCCCTTCCCTCAAACCCCCCCTCTCCTCCTCATATCCCCTCTTTCCCTCCCCCTTGTAAAGGTGTGAGTAGGTGTGCCAGCGGCTCAGACGGAAACTAGGAGGAGCGACGACACACACACACACACACACACACACACACACACACACACACACACACACACACGTCAGCGGACGTGGAGTGAACCTGGGAGGAAGTCGAGGAGGGAGGGACTCGGTGGAATGAGACTGTCTGAGGGCTTGTTTTTTTGTTTCCCGACATTTTTTTTTTTTTGCGAGGGGTCCTTCGAGGCCGCGAGACACTCTCCTGTCACAACAACTCCGCCTGCAGACAGGAGGAGGAGGAGGAGGAGGAGGAGGAGGAAGAGGAGGGATGGTTTCAGCCGGACTGAATAAAACATGAATACATGTCTGAGATTCTAAGTGGATTCGGTTGAGTCGGTGACAACAGCCGCCGTTTTAGCGAGGGGGGGGGGGGGAGAAGAGCGAGGAAGAAAGGGGGCGGGGTCTAAATCACAAAGCGTGGGTGGTGAGGGAAGAGAGGAGCGAGGGAGAAAGGGGGCGGGGTCTAAATCACAAAGCGTCAGCTTAGCGAGGCTCTCCGGAGGACGACGACGACGGGTCTGTTGAAAGCGGCGGTGGAGCGATGCGAACGCAGCAGATGTCCGGGCGGCCGAGTCTCGCCCCCGCACTCGTTCTCATCTAAAAACAGAGAGCTCTGGCTGCTCCCTCGCTTCTCACACCCCCGTGCCGACGCGCCGGAGCCCGGCGTTGACCCCCGGGGGCCGTGACCGCATCCCTCCGTGGGCCCCGGTGTTGAGTGCTGAACGTGGGAGGACTGTGTCTCCAGACCGGGGGTCTGTTCAATTAAACACAGCGGGGCGCCGGTGCCGCGGTCGCGCCGGAGTTAGCTGGAGGCCCAAACGTCGGCGATGAAATCCGCAGAGGCGTCCCGTCAAGTTTCTGAGTCCAGCTGATCCATTATGCCCCACTCATCCAGTCAGTAGCACCAGCATGTTTTTTTGAGGGGGGGGGTTGAGGGGGAGGGGGCGGGGAATAGCAGCTTTTAGGTTTGGGTGGAAACGGTCTGGAGCCGATATGATGAATGCAGGGAGACAAGCTAACTGCTAGTTTGGATGAGGGAAGTAGAGTTATGGGCCCAAAGCTGAGTCTAAGTGTGTGTGTCTGGGTTCACTCAACATTAGAGGGGCTTTTAAGTGCTCAGCGCTACTGGAGAACGCTGGCGAAAATGAGATCTCCAAAAATCTGATCGTAGCTCAAGGGGCTCGCTTTAATGAAAACGTGAGTTGACAAAAAATGTGGGCTAACTTTAGACAAAAACCATTAACTGATCGCGGCATTTTGTTTTATCTTAACAGCGGCTGGGAGCCAAAAAGGAATGTAACTTCAGTGGGGAGCAGCTATGTCACACTTCAATTTCAGAAGTAAAGCAGCTTCGGGTTCAATCTACCCCCCACCCCCCCCCCCCACAATCTTATCTTCTCCCCAAAATACCAGAGAACAGTAACTCAGAGAAAAATGATTTCAATACTCTCCACAGCGCCTGACCGACTCCCAATCCCAAGGCTCACTTTAGCAAAAGAGAAGAAAAAAAAAACGGAGATGAAAGTGTCCCGAGACGAGTGAGACGCGCGGGAGACCAGATTCCTCATCGTTAAGATAACAAATGAGAGACGCGCCGTTTCTCCTCCCTGGTCCAGGCCGGCGCGGCGTGGAAGACTCGCCGTTCTCGGGGTTCTAATGGTTAGCGATGGCGGGGTGGCGCCAGGGGGCTGGCTAGGAGATGAGATTAGCATTAGCGTGAGATTAGCATTAGCGTTAGCATTAGCGTGAAGGGTAAAAGTGTCATCGTGCAGGGGTCTGGAGTCTGGGTTAGCGTGGTTAGCCTCCATTACAGGGCCGTGGCGGGGGGGGGGGGGTGGGGGGGTGGTTAGCGGCGCCGCTGCGGCCAGTAATGACTCCATCACAGCAGCCATCATGGCCGGTCGTTTGGGCCGCGGCGGTTAGCGAGGGCGCGGGGGGGTCCGTAATGAAGACGGCTGATTCAGCGGCTGCATCTCGGAGAGATTAGGCAGGCATGGCTGAGGGAGGGAGTTACTGGGTGTGGGGGTGCGTGCGTGTGTGTGTGTGTGTGTGTGTGTGTGTGTGTGTGGGAGAGGGCTTGTGTCTCTGTCTCCTCGCCAGGAAGTCTGAGCGGCGGTCGTAGATCAGCGGGTTTTACGGCGTTCGCTCCTTATCTCATCTCCGTGATGTCATCTTTACCGTCCCAGACTCCAAATAAACAACAATAATGACATCTGCTCCGATCCAACACACACACACCAACACACACACACACACAGATGAAAGGCTCGTTCCTGATAATTCACAAACACATTCGCATTAAAAAAAATAAAAATAAAGAAAAAAGATATGCAGACCCATAAATAAGCTACGCAAACCCGGCTTTAAAGCGTAAATCATTTCCAGCGCTTCCAAAGAGATACCGCAAAAGAGATACCGTATCAAGATAGCAGCTGGTGAAATAACCGTCTTTTCCTCTCATAAATAGGCCGTTCATTCCAAACACTGACACAGGCAGAACTCTGAGGAGCACCGCCTCCTCCTCCTCCTCCTCCTCGTTACGCAACCCCGACCACCGAGTCAACCCGTCGACGGGCGGGCCCCGTCAACGACCCCCCTGTCGACGCCCGCAACAATAACACACCTGCCGGCCAAATATTTACATGTCATTCCAAAGCCATTACAAATGTGATTGTGTTTGCTGTTTGCCCAGGAGTTAGGCGGTTTATATTCATAGGCAGGCGGGGGAGTGATTTGAATAGGGGGGCGGCCGGCAGGGGTGGGGACGAGGACAACTCTACACCTCTGACAGTTTGTTCTGTACATAACACAGCCGACACGCTGAACTACACCACCTGCTGTTGTCCCAACACACTAACCGTCAGCCGGGAGGGGGCTGGGCTAGGGGGCGGGAGGGAGGGGGGGGGCGGGGCTAGGGGCCGGGAGGGAGGGAGGGACCCGGTTGGGCTTCATCCATTACCGTGCGTCGGGATTGGTCGGATTTATCGCCTCCTCGCTTTTTGCCTCAAATCATTCCGTTGGTGCGACGGAGGCAATCTGCTCAAAGCAACTTCAATTACTGCCGTTAACCTCTTACGCCCGAGACGGCGTCCATAAATACTTGAGATCTCGCCGCCTGTCGGTTGACGGGTCGCCACGGAGACTCCCCGGTAGGCTTTGGATCCCCGGACACTGATAGGTGGTCGTAACTCGTCGTCCAATCATAACAGGGAGTGGCCAACTGGGGGGGAGAGACAGGCTGAATAGCTGGATGAGCTCTCCGTCAACATGGGGGTTCCTGTGCGGTGTGTGTGGGGTGGGGGCGGGGCTTGTGAAACGGGTAACTAGGTCCTTGAGGAATTGGGACCCCTGCCGCCCTAAGTCGTCATGGCGACGCCGAGGGACGGCCCATTTGAATGTCTGTGGGGAGATTGTTGCCATGGCAAAGTCAAATGAATAACTTACCCCTTCAGGTGATAATACAACCAGCAGGTGTTGAATAGGCTCATCTTTCATAGTGACGAGCTGGCTAGTGGTGTGTGTGTGTGTGTGTGTGTGTGTGTGAGTGTGTGTGTGTGTGAGTGTGTATGCGCGTGTGTGCGCGTGCGTGTCCAATATCCGCTAATGCTATAAAACACAAGGCCTTTCTCTAGGCGGGTATCTAAAATGTCCCTTTTAATGAGGCAGCTGTACTATCAATGGGACCACACAAATGAGTCGATATAGTACACACACACACACGCACGCACACACACACACACACACACACACACACACACACACACAGCTGTTTCCATGTCGTCTGTGAAGGAAGGCTTTCTTTCATCCCGCCTGTTGAGGACTGAACACCGTAGGGTTGACAAAAAATATTCCAAGTCGAAAACGTTTATGATTTTTTTGTTTGTTGTTGTTGTTGTTCAAACCTTCATTTAAGCATTCGAATATTCGCCATGTCATGCGGTGAATCACGTTCACGCCCTTAAATAGCTCGTCCTGTGCCAACGGTACGTTACTTCCTCAGACACGTCAACAACACTGACTGTGGGTGAGCATGGCAGCGGTATCGGTGGAGCCGGTCCCACTAGCCGGTAGTACTGGCTCTGTTTGGGAATTTTTTTAGCTTCTTGGCCATAAATAGCGAAGTCGAGGAGAAGAGAAGAGCTTCGCAGAGTTACGAGTTACCTCAGGAGCGAAACCCTGGCGCGGCGCCACCACCGTTTCCTCATTTCACCATGTTGAGATCATTACTTTGACGTGATTTTCTACGTACGCGCCACACAGCTGATCTAAAATATGTTTTATAAATGAGGCCCCAGATGTAGTCACCCCCCCCCCCCTGAAAGTTCCCCCCCCCTCTGTTCTACTGGCTGCTGATGGAGAACGCCAAGGCCTTTATAATGGCGCCATGTGCATAATTGCGCACGACAATAAGCTGCTTATCTTTGTGAACTTATAGGCAAATGATGTTTGAATATTCGAATGCTAAATAAATACAAAAAGCTAATATTCAAACTCTATTTCATGGCACTTTTGACAGCTGTAGAACACCGCACAGGTAGACTTACTGGCTGAGCTCCAAGGAATCAACGCCAGAAAAAAGCAACAATGAAGGGATGCACACACACATACACACACACACACACACACACACACACACACACACATGAAATAGGTAAATATTTGCATCTCGTTTCCTTCAACTCTCCCTGAGCGGTTAACAGATGACAGCTGAGGCGAGTAACAAAAATATGTTTGTTGACTAGCATGTTGCTTTAGAGCCAAGAGGTGTAAACTTTCACCACTCCCAGTGTGTGTGTATGTGTGAGAGAGAGAGGAGAGAGAGAGAGAGAGAGAGAGAGAGAGGGGAGAGAGAGAGAGAGAGGGAGAGAGAGAGGAGAGAGAGGAGAGAGAGGGAGAGAGAGAGAGAGAGAGAGAGAGAGAAGAGAGAGAGGAGAGGAGAGGAGAGGAAGAGAGAGGAGAGAAGAGAGAGAGAATAGTAACCGACTGACTTGTTTTTCTCCTCCTAGCCTCAACGTATGAGCGCCTCCTCTGGTCTCTCATAGACAGTGTTAAGTCTCTAAGTGTTAAGACTCTGTCTGCCCCATGTCGGCCTCTGAGGCCTGACCCTGCGTTAGCCCGCTGAGCTTTAGCCAGGACCAGAGCAGTTCCGCCCACTCGACCGTCTACCTCCATATCTGCCCTGGCCGAACACGGAGACACACACACCATCATCAATCACACTAATTGCATGTAAAGAATGCTGATCGTATTCACAACTGCGCGTGTGTGCGTCTGTGTGTGTGCGTCTGTGTGTGTGTGTGATCTGGGTCTGTGGGCATCTTCTCCTGAGAGCCGACACCTTCTGAAGACCTAAGAGATTAACAGCCTCATCCGTTAGCAGCCAGCCGAGCTAATTTCCCTGGGTCATGGTACACACACAGACGCACACACACACACATGACTATACATACTAAACATGCCTTCGTGGGGAACAGCTTGAACGCCTGCTGCTCGCCCCGTATCCCATTGTGCATTGACGGGTTGCATTTAAGTGTCCTAATATGATTAATAATAATAATCATGGCCTTGGCCACTTCCTCAGTTCATAGAATTAAAACTATTTAGATCATCCAACCCCCGTATTCCCAGGCAAGCAGTGTCCCATGCAAATGAGATGCAAATGAGGCTCCGAGACCAGTTAAGACCCAAGCAATAATAAACACAGGGCTTAGCCTCGTGGCGCTCCAAACCGCGTCGGGGAAGGGAGTTGTATGCAAATTGTATGCAAATAAACGCCCACGCAACGTGTCGGCTCTGGAAGACTCTGCTGCTGCTGCTCCACACGCCTCTGGGTTCAAACCCGGCTCCACGGGCCCCGAGGTCCAGACCGGCTCTCTGGGTTCAAACCCGACTCCACGGGCCCGGAGGTCCAGACCGGCTCTCTGGGTTCAAACACGACTCCATGGGCCCGGAGGTCCAGACCGGCTCTCTGGGTTCAAACACGACTCCATGGGCCCGGAGGTCCAGACCGGCTCTCTGGGTTCAAACACGACTCCATGGGCCCGGAGGTCCAGACCGGCTCTCTGGGTTCAAACCCGACTCACGGGCCCAGAGGTCCAGACCGGCTCCCAGGCCGCTGGATTCAGACAGGAGGCCGAACACACTCACAATGAGGGAGACATGGAGAGGAGAGGAGAGGAGAGGAGAGGAGAGGAGAGGAGAGGAGAGGAGAGGAGAGGAGAGGAGAGGAGAGGAGAGGAGAGGAGAGGAGAGGAGAGGAGAGCTGGGGAGAGGAGAGCTGGGGAGAGATGAGGAGAGCTGGGGAGAGATGAGGAGAGATGGGGAGAGGAGAGAAGAGATGAAGAGAGAAGGGGGGAGGGGGGAGGAGAGGAGAGATGAGGAGAGATGGGGAGAGGAGAGATGAAGAGAGATGAAGAGAGATGAGGAGAAGGAGAGGAGGGGAGAGGAGATGAGGAGAGATGTGGAGAGGAGGGAGAGGAGAGGTCAGGAGGAGGTATGGAACAGAGGATGATGGAGGGATGGAAGAGAGGATGGTGGAGGGATGGAGAGAGAGGATGATGGAGGGATGGAGAGAGAGGATGATGGAGGGATGGAGAGAGAGGATGATGGATGGATGGAGAGAGAGGATGGTGGAGGGATGGAGAGAGAGGATGAGGGAGGGATGGAGAGAGAGGATGATGGAGGGATGGAGAGAGAGGATGATGGAGGGATGGAGAGAGAGGATGATGGAGGGATGGAGAGAGAGGATGATGGAGGGATGGAGAGAGGATGGTGGAGGGATGGAGAGAGGATGGTGGAGGGAAAGGCAGCCATTAGAGAAAGTGATTTCAAAGAAAAATACAGGCAAATCCTGGCTGCGATATGGGATCTGTCCGGTGTGTGTGTGTGTGTGTGTGTGTGTGTGTGGCTACTACCCCATGCGACCCCATCAGTGCACACTGACTGCACAGACTAAACAACCCAGCCAGACAGGCCTCCAGCAAGCTTTGCCCCCCGCCCCCCCCCCCCCCACACACACACACACAGACAGAAGGGGGCGGGGCTTCCCTCTCTTGGGAGGCCTTCTGGGAGTGAATACCGCACAAGTATGTGGGCACCCATATGTACACACACGCAAGCACACACACACACACACACACACACACACACACAGTCCTGCCTGGTATCTAAGACTCAGGGGACATTTCAGAGAGAGGAGCGAGCGTGTTCAGGTTCAACACGTCCGGGGAGAGAGGGAGGAGGAGGGAGAAGGAGGGAGAAGGAGGGAGAGGAGGAGGGAGAGGGGGAGGGAGAGGGAGGGAGGAGGGAGAGGGTGAGGGAGAGAGAGAGAGGAGGAGGGAGAGGGAGAGAGAGGGAGGAGGAGGGAGAGGATGAGGGAGGGAGGGAGAGGAGAGGGGGAGGGAGAGGGAGGAGGAGGGAGAGGGGGAGGGAGAGGGAGGGAGGAGGGAGAGGGGGAGGGAGAGAGAGGGAGGAGGAGGGAGAGGGTGAGAGAGGGAGGAGGAGGGAGAGGGAGGGAGAGAGAGGGAGGAGGAGGGAGAGGGTGAGGGAGATAAAGGGAGGAGGAGGGAGAGGGAGGGAGAGGGAGGAGGAGGGAGAGGGGGAGGGAGAGGGAGGGAGGAGGGAGAGGGTGAGGGAGAGAGAGAGAGGAGGAGGGAGAGGGAGAGAGAGGGAGGAGGAGGGAGAGGATGAGGGAGGGAGGGAGAGGGAGAGGGGGAGGGAGAGGGAGGAGGAGGGAGAGGGGGAGGGAGAGGGAGGGAGGAGGGAGAGGGTGAGAGAGGGAGAGGGAGGAGGAGGGAGAGGGGGAGGGAGAGGGAGGGAGGAGGGAGAGGGTGAGGGAGAGAGAGAGAGGAGGAGGGAGAGGGTGAGGGAGAGAGAGGGAGGAGGAGGGAGAGGGTGAGAGAGGGAGGAGGAGGGAGAGGGAGGGAGAGAGAGGGAGGAGGAGGGAGAGGGTGAGGGAGATAAAGGGAGGAGGAGGGAGAGGGAGGGAGAGAGTGAGGGAGGGAGAGGGAGGAGGAGGGAGGGAGAGGAGTGTGGAAGGAGGGAGAGGGTGAGTGAAGGAGAGGAGAGGACACGAGTGAAGGAGAGAGGAGAGGAGAGAAGAGGGTGAGTGAAGGAGAGGAGTGTGGGCAGTCCTGCCAGTATACCTCCCCCTGGGCCAGAAACTAGAACAACAAGGACAACCGCGCACACACACACACACACACACACACACACGCTTCAACACACACACTCACACTGACAAGCTAACCCATGCAAACGCACAGTGACACAGACTGTCACTTAGATTCCGACACACGTGAACACACACACACACACACACACATACACACACACACACAACCACAACACACTCTTAAGATCCTCTTCCACAACAAAAACAGCTTGTGTAGAGCAAAAGAGCGAAGGCAGTGTGTCCCCGTTGTCAGTCCTCACTCAGGACAGAGAGGACCTCAGGGAAGACAGTCGCAGAAGCAGCGGGCAAAACACTTCAGCAGGGAGGGGAGAGAGAGAGAGAGAGAGAGAGAGAGAGAGAGAAACAGAGAGAGAGACAGATGGACGGAAGGAGAGAGACAGATAGAGAAAGACAGGAGAGACGGAGAAGGAGAGACAGACAGAGACAGATAGACGGAAGGAGAGACAGACAGAGACAGATCGACGGAAGGAGAGACAGACAGAGACAGATGGACGGAAGGAGAGAGACGGATAGAGAAACAGACAGGAGAGACAGAGAAGGAGAGACAGACAGAGACAGATGGACGGAAGGAGAGACAGACAGAGACTGATGGACGGGAGGAGAGACAGACAGAGACAGATAGACAGACAGGAGGAGAGACAGACAGATGGAAGGAGAGACAGAGACAGATAGACAGACAGGAGGAGAGACAGACAGATGGAAGGAGAAGGAGAGACAGACAGACAGACAGACAGACGGACAGACAGACAAGACGGACAGAGACCGTCACATGTTCCATATTCATGTAATGGTCAAACCACCGACAAACGTTGGCAAGAACAGAGCGTTGCTGGGGTACCAGAACCGCCCAAAAGTTCAGAACCACCTCCTCCCTCTCACTCTGTGTGTGTGTGTGTGTGTGTGTGTGTGTGTGTGTGTGTGAGAGAGAGAGATCGAGAGAGAGGCCAAATCTCAGAGCATAATCTAGTTCAGCGCATAATTAACCAACAAGAAATAGCACAATTCCAAGAGGTATTTCATCATGAGTTAGAGTTATGCTGCTTCTCTCCGTGCCTGCAGCCGATCACGCGTGATCTCCCTGATCACGCGTGATCTCCCTGACTGCTCAGCCCGCCTGCTGGTGTAGGAGTGGGGAAACCGGGACCCACACAGCTGGGCGCCACTTTCCCTCACTCTCAACCCAACGCTTCCTCAATCCCCTTTTAAAAGGACAATGAGCAGAGAGGCAAACAAACATCTTTATTTGTCATGCAGTGGAACAAACACACACGCGCACACACACACCCACACACACACACACACGCACACACACACACACGCACACACACGCACACTAGGGCTGTAGGATTGTATCGATACAACGATGCATCGCGGTACGAAGTCTCACGATACTGTATCGATCTTTCAGCCCGGAGTATCGATCCAGCTGGGCGCTGTAAAATAAAAAAATAAAAAATACATTTTTTTTTTTTTTTTTTTGATTTACATTTTTAAATCCAGTTTAAAAAGCATATTCTACAATATTAAGTTAAAAAAGCATACATATAAATAATTTTGAAAAACCATAAATACTACAATGTTGACAGTTTAAAAAGCATGGATATCAAATGTAAAATATTTATTAGCTAGCTCTCTGTCCAGTCATTGAGTTTGAGTTATCTATATAGTGCATTTGAGCCATTCAGTTTTCAGTCTTGAACACTTAAAATCTTTCAGTAAATGATGTGTGTATCGCAATACATATCGTATCGTATCGTATTGTATCGTGACCTCTGTATCGTGATACGTATCGAATCGTGACCTGTGTATCGTGATGCGTATCGTATCGCGAAATCCAAGATGATATACAGCCCTAATACACACACACTAAATGACTGGAGCGTCCACTGATGAGATGTTCACCCTGCTCTTAACCAGTCCCGTCGTCCTTCCTCCGAGGGGGGGAGCAGACGGTATAGTGAGGGTTAGTGCGTGGGCCGCGCCCGGGGGACGAACCAAGTGCTCCTGTCCGTCCTCGCCAGGGACGGACAGCGTTAGCGATCTGTTTCCTCTGCGTGTTTTTCATATTGGGTTCTTTATGGGGGGACAACAACAGAACGAGGCCTTCTCGGTGTGAGCGCACAGTGTTAAGTACAGTACTGAACAGACAGTGTTAAGTGCAGTACTGAGCGCACAGTGTTAAGTACAGTACTGAGCGCACAGTGTTAAGTACAGTACTGAGCGCACAGTGTTAAGTACAGTACTGAGAGCACAGTGTTAAGTACAGTACTGAGCGCACAGTGTTAAGTACAGTACTGAGCGAAGAGTGTTAAGTACAGTACTGCGCCACCGTGCCGCACGTGAGCGATTCTCTGCGTCCGGCGTCTTGCTCAAGGGCACGTCGGGCGGCTGCGATCGAGTCGTCGATCTTTCTGTAACTTCTAACGTTTTGAAAGCCGGGAATTAGGAGAGAGAGAGAGAAAGTGAGGGGATGAAAACTGCTCCTCCTCCTCCTCCTCCTCCTCCTCCTCCTCCTCCTCCTCCCCTCCTCCTCCTCCCCCTCCTCCTCCTCCTCCTCCCCCCCCCCCCCTCCTCCTCCTCCTCCTCCTCCTCCCCCCTGAGCTCGACAGGCAGGAGATAAGGCAGCCGTGTTCCTCAGACCCTGAAAGGCTGTTTTATATTCTGGAAAACAAAACTCTGCCAGGCGGCTTATCACCAGACCCGAGATGATTGGCTGATCTGTTATCAGAGAAATGATGCTCAGAGGGAATAATAAACGCACACACACACACACACACACACACACACACACACGCGCGCGCAAACAAACACGCGGGGGAGATTAAAGTACATTACATTGCGATGATGGGGTAACTACATGCACATCTGGCTCCTCCTCAATGTAAACAGATGCTGTAAACTTCTTACAGACAGACCGAACCCCCACTTCTCTTTTATATGCAAATGAGAGCGCCTCAGTACTTCATTTAATCAAATATCAAAAACCAGGATCTGAACAGCG
>NC_140241.1:2699262-2706762 GCF_949987555.1 Borostomias antarcticus
CTTCCTGTCGCGGATGGCGTGGAGCGCTACGAGGCGAACGGCACGTTCATTAGTATTTAGCGGGCGAGGCGAGGTTGCGAGGGGAACGGGGAGAGTCTAGACGTGCAGAATTAATGTCTCTCGTCCTCTCAGGTCACCTCCCCCATCCCTCCATCCCTCCGGCCGTGTCCTCCACCGCTCTCTCTCCCTCCCTCCCTCCTCCACCTCTCTCTCTCTCCCTCCTCCACCTCTCTCTCTCCCTCTCCCTCGCTCTCTCTCCCTCCCTCCTCCACCTCTCTCTCTCCCTCGCTCTCTCTCCCTCCCTCCTCCACCTCTCTCTCTCTCTCTCCCTCCCTCCTCCACCTCTCCTCTTCCCTCTCCCTCGCTCTCTCTCTCTCCCCTCCCTCCCTCCCTCCTCCACCTCTCTCTCTCCCTCTCCTCGCTCTCTCTCTCCCTCCTCCCTCCCTCCTCCACCTCTCTCTCTCTCTCCCTCCCTCTCTCTCTCCCTCCCTCCCTCTCCCCGCTGCCGCCATTTAAGGTTGACAGCTTCAGGACTCGGACTGGGTGATCTCCCGTAACGGAAAAAAAGACATCCCCGGGAAATAAATAAATAAATAAATTACAATAAGAAACCAAAACAAAACCGGAGCCGACGCAGCCTTGAACATCTTTTTTCTCTCCCTCTCTCTCTCCCTCCCTTTCATTCGCGCTCTCTCTTGCTCCGTAAAAAAAAAAGAAAAGAAAACGGCGATTAACTTTAACCTATTAGCTGTTATTCCGTCGGCGGGACAATGGCGTCGGGAATAACGAGGACGGCAATTACGCTGTCGGGTTGAGGCCTTCGTTCTCTTCCTCTGTCTCCCCGTCAATGACTCCGCCTCTCACGTCAAGGACGAGAGGCGCGCTAAGTGCTCACCGGAGCCCCTCACTCACCTGGCGAACTGTCGCCCCCCCCCCCCACCCCCCCCCCCCCCCTCTGCGGGAATAAAGCGTAGGCTTCCCGCGCAGCCTTGCTGCTGTTGAAAGGAGCGGCGGCGCGTTGCTCCTCGTAAACACGCTGACCTCGGCGCCTCCGCCCGGCCTGGAGGACTGAGATGAATACATGGCTGGATGCACAGAGAGAGAGAAAGAGAGAGAGAGAGAGAGATAAAGAGGGAGAGACAGAGAGAGTGTGAGAGAGAGATAAAGAGGGAGAGAGAGAGAGATAAAGAGGGAGAGACAGAGTGAGACAAAGAGGGAGAGACAGAGTGAGACAAAGAGGGAGAGAGTGAGAAAGAGAGAGAGAGAAATAGGGAGAGAGATGCAGAGAAAGAGAGGAGGAAGAGAGAGATACAGAGAGATGGAGAGAGAGAGAAACGGACAGAGGGAGAAACAGACAGAGGAGAGGAAGGGAAAAGACAATGACGACCGTGTCCTCTCCGGACCGGTCTGTCCACACCCCCCTCGTCCCCTCAGAGTGGACCGGTCTGTCCACACCCCCCTCGTCCCCTCAGAGTGGACCCTGGACGACGTCGGACGCGCCACGGATCTCCTCTCGCCGTCTCCAAATCCCACCAATCGGAGCGGCTCCGTCTGACGGGCCTGACGTGGGCGTCGCCGGCGCAGAGGGGGCGTGGTCACCGGGGTGGGGGTCACACCCCTCTCCTCTACATCACACCCCAGAGGAGGCACTACTCCCCCCCACCCCCTCTAGCTCCCTCTCTCCCCCCCACTCCTCCACCAACCAGGAAGCAGGCGGGTACCAGCCAGCCGGCGGCTGTGTACGGCCCACTCTGTGTACGGCCCACTCTGCGACCACGCGACCCGGGAGTTATTAAGCTGGGGTCAGAGGTCACCGTGTCTGGGAACGTTAGAAATGGACCTGGGGGGAGGAGGAGGAGGAAGAGGAGGAAGACAAGGGGAGGGGAGAGGATGAGGAAGAGGAGGAGGGGGAGGATGTGGGGAGGGGAGAGGAGAGGAGGAGGAAGAGGAGGAGAAGAGGAGGGGGAGGACGAGGGGAGGGGAGAGGAGGGGGAAGAGGAGGAGAAGAGGAGGAGGACGAGGAGAGGACGACGACGAGGGGAGGGGAGAAGAGAGGCGGGGGAAGAGGAGGAGGAGGGAGAGGAGGAGCGATTGCCGGTGTCCTGATTGTCGCCAGTAAGCAGGATCAGCAGAGGACCGGTGTGTGTGTCGTTTCTCATCTCCTCATCTCTCATTGTGTGTGAGATGGAGGAAAGAGGAGTCATCCCTCTCTTTCTACCAGGGGCTGGTCTTATTGGATTGGGTTTATTGTGGACGGTAAGTGGTTGAGAGAGAGAGAGAGAGAGAGAGGGCGCCCGGTGTGTGTGTGTGTGTGTGTGTGTGTGTGTGGAGGGTTCAATTCATCTGGTAGAGACCTACTCAGGTCGCGGCAGCAACATTACGCCCGGGTGCGTTTGTGAGGCCCGGCTGTGATTGGGTCCCTCCCTCCCCCCCTCGCCCTCCCCCCCCCTAGACGAGCCCCTCCCTGACGTTAAAGGATGAGCCTTCAGCTCGGTCATTACCAGCCGACCCGGACCCTGCAGAGACGCCATCAGGCCGGGGGACACGACCCGAAAGAACCACTTCATATCAGTCACTCACACCTCCAACCTGGCCTAGTGGACGCTGGGCCTTTGTGTTCAGTGGGAAAGATGTGCACTTTCCTATGACTTCCTATGAGTTCGCTATGAAGTATGATTCGATTGGAATTTAAGTCAGGAGGGAGGGAGGGAGGGAGGGAGGAGGGAGATGTTTGCTCACCGAGAGGGAGGGGGGAAGAGAAGAGGAGAGGAGAAGAGAGGAGAAGAGAGGGAAGGAGAGGAGAGGAGAGGAGAGAAGGGGTGAGAAGAGGAGAAGAGAGGAGAAAGGAGGCAAGGTCAGGAGAGGAGAGGAGACTTAAATGAGAAGTTCTAATTAAAGCCACACAGGGTCAAAATGTACAGGTTAATAGCAGGTTGACATAAGTAATGCAGTTGGTCAATCCTGGTGATCAGGGTGTGTGTGTGTGTGTGTGTGTGTGTGTGTGTGGTTGTGTGTGTGTGTGTGTGTGTGTGTGTGTGTGCGCATGTGTGTGTAGGAATTCAGGGCAAGGGGACCACCCAGAGAAGGCAGGAATCCAGACAGTGGCAGGCACAGACACACACACACACACATACACACAGTGAAGGTAGTTTTATCTCATAGACAGTGAGGAGTTTCGCGGACCTGCTGATGCAGAGGAAAGACTGAACTCTGACCTGTGACCCTGACCCCCGCGGTCGGAGCTGTCACCCTGGAAGTAGTCGGACTCGACGCATGTGGGTTTTGGGAAAAAGCCTCATCATTCGTTGATTACTGCCCAATCAGTAGCGCCGATTCATGTGGTCAGCCAATCAGTGGCGATGGGAGATTCTCCCAGACAACGTAAAAGCGCAGAATAAGAATGAGGAGAAGGAGAAGAAGAAGAAGCAGAAGAAGAAGAAGAAGAAGAAGGATTTTGAGGACGTCTTCCAGGACACCCATGGTCGCCTTAAAATGCATAAAGAATACAATTAACAGTTAAACAGTCAATTGTGTATGGCTTAAAGAACTACAGCGTTTTATTTACCCTATCCCCGAATGCAGCCAGACTTTCTCCAGCGCTGGAATAATAGAGTCTGTGCCACCGCGCCCTCCAAGCTGGCGTTCTGAGGGCGGGTCTAGGGGGTCAAAACTGAAGTGAGTGATAGGTCGTAGCACCAATGAGTGGTTAGGAAAATGGGGTTGCGTGGGCGGGGTGCGCCAGATCACGAAAAAGCCCTGATAGGTGCCCCCGGGATTTCAATTACCTCAGCCCCTCACTGGACGCACCCCAACTGACATCTGGATAATTGGTGCCGTCGAAAAACCAAAATTTGTCTCTAGCGCTCGCCTACCGCCAAGTGTTCAACTATAGCGTTTATACACGAGCACTGTGTTCTGGACCTGAGTGTGTTAAGGGAGGTGGCTGTGTTCGAACAATGCTGCCACTGCAACACAACACAACACATGACATGTGTGTGTGTGTGTGTGTGTGTGTGTGTGTGTGTGTGTGTGTGTGCGCGTGTGTGCTCATCCATCCCGGGTCCGACAGCCGTTCCATCCATATTCCTGATCCCATTAGAGGGGAGGTGGAATTCTGTCAGGCAGCTCCGGATCAAGGGGCTCCACTGGAGGGAATGTCAGCCCCCCTCGTCCTCCCCCTGGGAGAGAGGGGAGCCAGGAGGGATGGCTTCCCCGCGCTCCCTAATCCTCCTCCCTGGCCCCAGCTCCGTGGCCTCCCTGCTCGGGTCACCCTGGAGCGCCCCGGAGGGATTGCACACATACCTGTCAGTGATGGTCATCCCAGTAAAGTCCCTGGATCTGTCACGAGCACATGGAGAGCAGCTAGCCTTAGCACACACAGATATCAGCTAGCCTTAGCGCACACGGATAGTAGCTAGCCTTAGAGCGCACAGATAGCAGCTAGCTTTAGCATGCACAGATATCAGCTAGCCTTAGCGTGCATAGATATCAGCTAGCCTTAGAGCGCACAGATAGCAGCTAGCCTTAGCGTGCACAGATAGCAGCTAGCCTTAGCACGCACAGAGAGCAGCTAGCCTTAGAGCACACAGATAGCAGCTAGCCTTAGCGTGCACAGATAGCAGCTAGCCTTAGCGCACACAGATAGCAGCTAGCCTTAGCACGCACGCTGGCGGCAGAGCTGTTGTACCGGAGGCTGCCTGCCCGGGCCTGATTCCATACTGTGTGTCTCTGTCTAGATACAGGCTCCCGCAAGCCCCATCTGAAGGGCACTGGGCCGGACATGCGCCCGTACCGGCCCCCGAGTCTGCGGGTTTAAAGCGGTCATTAAACAAAGCCAGGAGCCTTTAATGTAGTTCTGGGGGCCAGCCTGACGGGAGGGCGCGATTACCCCCGGGCCGGGACTTACTGTTACATAAAGCCCTGTGTGTGTGTGTGTGTGTGTGTGTGTGATTACAACACACTGCTCTCTGTTTCACTTAGTGAAGCCATGGCATTAACCCTTTATGGCCCTGGCGAACGCCTGCCGCTTAAGCTCAGTGAGAAAACACAGATGTGATTTTAACAGGGCACACGCACACACGCACACGCGCGCACACGCACACACGCACACGCGCGCACACACACACACACACATGCGCACACACACAGGGAGCTCTGCATAGTCTCAGGTTTACAGGTAGGATAAATGGCAGGCTTTGGCTGCCATATCTCTGTTGAGAGCGTGTGCAAGCATGTGTGTGAGCATGTGTGAGTGTGTGTGTAAGTGTGTGTGTGAGTGTAAGCGTGTGTGTGTGTGAGTGTGTGTGAGTGTGTGTAAGTGTGTGTGTGTGTGTGTAACCGTGTGTGTGTGTGAGTGCGTGTGTGAATGCGTGTGCTAAAGTAAGTCCCCACAAGGTCCCACAGGTAGACTTCTCCTAGCCCCGACCACATGACCACCTCCTCCTCCTCCCCTCCTGTCGTCCTCCCCCTCCTCCTCCTCCCCTCCTCCCCCGTCACACCACTCTCTCCATCAGTCGACCACGTCTCACACCTGGCCAGCGAAGAGAGAGACGGCCGGTTCAGTAGCGCTCCTCTCCCCTCCCTCACTCCTCCTCTCCTCTCTTCCTCTACTCACTCCCTCTCTCCTCCTCCTCTCCTCTCTGCTCTGCTCTCCTCTCCTCCCCTTTCCCTCTCCCCCAACTGCGACGAGCACTGCGGAGGCGAGAGTCGGACATGCTGGCAACGTGAACCCCCCACACACACACACACACACACACACACACACGGCTGTGTAAAGCAAACAGAAGCGCTCGCAGCCCTCCTCTAACCCGCTCCGCTGGAGGGGGAGGAGCCTGGCGGAGCTGTGGCTCGCTCCCGTTGGCTGCGGCCGCGCGGCGTGTAATACTGCGTCGCCGGCAGCCAGCCAATCACACGACCGCCTACCGGCTGCGTTTTATGAATGAACCTCCGTGTATACATGCAAGGTGTGCTTGACACAATGAAAATACTACCGCCCTGGTTACCGCACACGCTCGCTCGCTCGCTCACACACACACACACACACACACACACACACACACACACACACACACACACACACACACACACACACACACACACACACACACACACACACACACTCTTTTCGGTCATACCACTCTTAACTAACGGCTACTACTGAATCAGACTCGCGCTCATCGACAATCTGTATTTGGCGGAGTGACATCACTGTATAAACATAAAGGCCCTAATAGTCAGCATCTCTGCTCGTTCGGCTCTATAAAATGAATATCCACTAATGTGAGTCGTAACGTTCGAACCAATGGCGCGGCAGCATCTGTTTCTGCGTTTCGCACGGCGGTTAGTCGGAATACGGGAGGAGGAGGAGGAGGAGGAGGAGGCAACAGCTCGTAGACCTGATGAGCCGCCCGCTAGAAAGGCGGAAAGTCCTGTCCCGAACGGCCGCCACATCCCCCAACTGTCTGGCTGCGACCAGGATGACGCCCGCACATTTGACTGTCCCGTGTTTACCAGTGATAATCTTTGCCTAACCGGTATGTAAATCCTAACTGCGTTGTGAGGGCTGCCTAAATTGGGAGGGAGTAACAGCCCCATTTGCTACAGATGAAGTCGCTGCCTGGCCAAATACAGCCAACTGCCAAGTTCAGCAACCCCCACCCAACCCTGGTCGCCTCCTACGGAAGGGGAACAGTGCCCCCTATGGGTGGTGTTAGAGGGAGTGAACTACACTGGTAGGTCCCTACGCTGCTGCAGCACACTGGCACGGGTCGTTTGATTCGACTGTAGGGAGCAGCCTCTGACATAACCGCTGGGTTCAGTTGTGTGTGCGGTTTGGCTGGTGGGAGTACAGGCTACGGTTGGAGGTTCGAATCCCACTGGAACCTTGTGTATGTCTGGCCCACAATAAAACATGTCCAGTGGAGATTTAAAAAAACACAATGTAGAATGAGCACGGTCAATTGTAGTCTGTGGTGATCAGGCTATCGGCGGTCACAGTGTGGAGGCCATCTCTCTTTTCGGGGACTGTACAGGTACAACGCCTTCATAGCAGCGAGTCTTCGAACACATAAGTAGTGGAAGTCAGATTTCTGGTTGGCAGAGGAGCAGTTAGGTCTTCCCACTGTAAACCAGCCTTCTCACAAATCTAGGCTGACATCATGCTATCTGGGAGAGCTGTAAATGTTTAACTGCTTGTGGTGGCGGTGGGCGAGGAGACGGAACAAAGGACTCCGTTCTGTGGGCCAACACTGCCACCTAGTGGGCGCTAAACGAACTGCCGCGAACGCTGGCTACAGCCCAGGAATGAGATCACACCAGAACGGAGAGAGACAATACTCTGGCCCAGTCCCAATGTCCACCCTTGCAGACTCGCAGACTTAAGGGCGCGCTCCCGCGAAGTCCGCGAGGGCTTAGGGGTGTCCCAATGTCAACTCGGCAAGTGCGCGAGGGCTCTCCGGCAGCCATTTTGAGCCCTTTATGGCCCCTTCCCGTAAGTCTGCA
>NC_140241.1:2711762-2734262 GCF_949987555.1 Borostomias antarcticus
CTATTTCAGTGGTTAGAGGGAGCTGGATTAGGTGGTAGTGGAAACAGTATTTTGGTCAGATAGTGAGAGCTGATCTCCCGGTCGCAGGTTCAGCCTGGATAGAAACGCTGGACGGGGCTCGGCTACTCACCCTGTCACTAAGGAGACTCACCCTGTCACTAAGGGGACTCACCCTGTCACTAAGGAGACTCACTCTGTCACTAAGGAGACTCACTCTGTCACTAAGGGGACTCACTCTGTCACTAAGGAGACTCATCCTGTCACTAAGGGGACTCACTCTGTCACTAAGGAGACTCACTCTGTCACTAAGGGGACTCACTCTGTCACTCTGTCACTAAGGAGACTCACTCTGTCACTAAGGAGACTCACTCTGTCACTCTGTCACTAAGGATACTCACTCTGTCACTAAGGGGACTCACTCTGTCACTAAGGAGACTCACTCTGTCACTAAGGGGACTCACTCTGTCACTCTGTCACTAAGGAGACTCACTCTGTCACTAAGGAGACTCACTCTGTCACTGTCACTAAGGATACTCACTCTGTCACTAAGGGGACTCACTCTGTCACTAAGGGGACTCACTCTGTCACTAAGGGGACTCACTCTGTCACTAAGGAGACTCACTCTGTCACTAAGGAGACTCACTCTGTCACTAAGAGACTCACCCTGTCACTAAGGAGACTCACTCTGTCACTAAGGAGACTCACTCTGTCACTAAGGACACTCACTCTGTCACTAAGGAGACTCACTCTGTCACTAAGGAGACTCACTCTGTCACTAAGGGGACTCACTCTGTCACTAAGGGGACTCACTCTGTCACTAAGGGGACTCACTCTGTCACTAAGGGGACTCACTCTGTCACTAAGGAGACTCACTCTGTCACTAAGGAGACTCACTCTGTCACTAAGGGGACTCACTCTGTCACTAAGGGGACTCACTCTGTCACTAAGGGGACTCACTCTGTCACTAAGGGGACTCACTCTGTCACTAAAGAGACTCACCCTGTCACTAAGGAGACTCACTCTGTCACTAAGCAGACTCACTCTGTCACTAAGGAGACTCACTCTGTCACTAAGCAGACTCACTCTGTCACTAAGGACACTCACTCTGTCACTAAGGGGACTCACTCTGTCACTAAGGACTCTCACTCTGTCACTAAGGAGACTCACTCTGTCACTAAGGAGACTCACTGTCACTAAGGAGACTCACTCTGTCACTAAGGGGACTCACTCTGTCACTAAGGGGACTCACCCTGTCACTAAGGGGACTCACTCTGTCACTAAGGAGACTCACTCTGTCACTAAAGAGACTCACTCTGTCACTAAGGGCCCTCACTCTGTCACTAAGGAGACTCACTCTGTCACTAAGGAGACTCACTCTGTCACTAAGGAGACTCACTCTGTCACTAAGGAGACTCACTCTGTCACTAAGGAGACTCACTCTGTCACTAAGGAGACTCACTCTGTCACTAAGGGGACTCACTCTGTCACTAAGGGGACTCACTCTGTCACTAAGGAGACTCACTGTCACTAAGGAGACTCACTGTCACTAAGGGGACTCAC
This sequence comes from Borostomias antarcticus, assembly GCF_949987555.1. Classification (NCBI taxonomy): domain Eukaryota; kingdom Metazoa; phylum Chordata; class Actinopteri; order Stomiiformes; family Stomiidae; genus Borostomias; species Borostomias antarcticus. The sequence goes on from NC_140241.1 coordinate 2,713,323, forward strand.
TCTGTCACTAAGGGGACTCACTCTGTCACTAAGGAGACTCACTCTGTCACTAAGGGGACTCACTGTCACTAAGGGGACTCACTCTGTCACTAAGGGGACTCACTCTGTCACTAAGGAGACTCACTCTGTCACTAAGGGGACTCACTCTGTCACTAAGGGGACTCACTCTGTCACTAAGGGGACTCACTCTGTCACTAAGGGGACTCACTCTGTCACTAAGGGGACTCACTCTGTCACTAAGGGGACTCACTCTGTCACTAAGGGGACTCACTCTGTCACTAAGGGGACTCACTCTGTCACTAAGGGGACTCACTCTGTCACTAAGGAGACTCACTCTGTCACTAAGGGGACTCACTCTGTCACTAAGGAGACTCACTCTGTCACTAAGGAGACTCACTCTGTCACTAAGGAGACTCACTCTGTCACTAAAGAGACTCACTCTGTCACTAAGGAGACTCACTCTGTCACTAAGGAGACTCACTCCGTCACTAAGGACACTCACTCTGTCAGTGCTGCAGGGGCACACACGGGCACACACACACACACACACACACACACACACACACACACACACACACACACAAAGGAAGAAAAGAGCATCTCTCTACCTCACAGGTGTCAGGCTGACTGCACACGCTCATAGTTTTAATACCAAGTATCACAGTAGCTCTTTATTATCTTTATTTATGCTTCTATTGTCCAATTGTGTTGTTAACTGTTTTTTTGTATTGATTGAAATGGAAAGCACTTTGGTCAACTCTTGTTGTTTTAAATGTGCTCTATAAATAAAGCCGGATTGGATTTGATTGGCTTTGGGGGCGCGGCTTGTCACTGTGCCTGTTGTATGACCAACCGTACCTTTCTAAGTCAAAGTGCGTGTTTCAGTCAGAACATCCTCGTTCGAGCGAACATACCCAGCGTCCTGTCCTGTTCCCCTGCGGTCTTGCCTACAGTAGCACAAACCACATCAACACACTACAGTAGCCAATCAAACAAAAGGAAAAAAAAATCCAGCATCTATACCTGGTTATGGGCTCCTACAACGGGAGGCTACATCTCATTTAGGCTTCTACAAAACAGGGTCATCCAAAAACAGAAGGTGTTTATATTTAATTCAAGCTGAACATCACGGTAGGTTATTATATGATGTTATTATGTCATGTTATTATGTTATTCCTGATTCCAGGATGAAGAGGCGGAGCTCGGAAAGCACCGGGTTGAACACCTCCATTTCCTCACGTACAATTATGGCCAATTTGTCCAAATACACAAACAAGCCGACAGCGCTGCAATTAGCCTGCTAAAACCACACTTCCTGTGTGAAGGGGAGACTCCCGCACAACACAAGGTCTGGATGAGTGTGTGTGTGTGTGTGTGTGCCTGTGTATGGGTGTGTGTGTGTGTGTACTGTACATGTGTTTGCCTCTCTATGCGTGTGTGTGTGTGCATGCATGCCCGGTTGTGCCCGTGTGTGTGTGTGTTCTCCTGTGTGTGTGGGTGTGTGTGTATGCATGCATGCCCGTGTGTGTGTGTGTGTGTGTTCTCCTGTGTGTGTGGGTGTGTGTGTGCGCATGCATGCCCGGTTGTGCCCGTATGTGTGTGTGTTTGCCTTGCCCCTGTATGTGTGTGTTTGCCCATGTGTGTGTGTGTGTGTGTGTGTGTGCGCACCAGGGTGTGGCGCAGGATAAGGAAAGTGTGTGTGTCAGCTCAGCGCGGCACCTGCGCTCGTCTCTGCCTCTAATGGAAAGTTCCAGATCAGTGGGACCAGGACAATTAGAGCACATTTCACAGTCCCGCTTCACATGGGGGGGGGGGGGGGAGAGAGAGGGAGTGAGAGAGAGAGAGAGAGAGGGGGGGGGAGAGAGAGGGAGAGAGGGAGAGAGAGAGAGGGAGAGAGAGAGAGAGAGGAGGAGAGAGGGAGGGAGAGAGAGAGAGAGAGAGAGAGAGAGAGAGAAATAGAGAGGGAAAGAGAGAGAGGGAGAGAGAGAGAGAGAGAGAGAGAGGGAGAGAGAGAGAGAGAGGGGGAGAAAGAAAGAGAGAGAGGGGGAGAGAGAGAGAGAGAGGGAGAGAGAGAGAGAGAGAGAGAGAGAGAGAGGGAGAGAGAGAGATTTGCATGTTTGAAGCATGTGATTAATGTCCCTCTGCAGCTGTGGAGACCCCCCCCCACCCCGATGGGAGGGATGCCTGGGGGGCTAATATTCACAGCCCAGCCAACAACCTCCATCAACTCTCTCTCCACACACACACACACACACACACACACACACACACACACACAGTCATTCAGTGCACTGAGATAAGCCTACAGCCCCCCTCACACACATTCGACTGATAAAACCCACAATGCACTTGAAGCCGTGTGCAGTTTCTCTATCACACACACACACGTGCGCACACACACACACACACACACACACACACAGACACACACTTTCCCTCCCCTACTGTATCAGGAGAGGCTCCCAGTAGCCTGGCTCAACTCTTCTGTCTGGACAACATGCAAATCACATCAGAAACAGGAGAGGAGAGAGGAGAGAGGAGGAGAGGAGAGGAAAAGAGAGAGGAGAGAGGAGGAGAGGAGAGGAGAGGAGAGGAGAGGAGAGGAGAGGAGAGGAGAGGAGAGGAGAGGAGAGGAGAGGAGAGGAGAGGAGAGGAGAGGAGAGGAGAGGAGAGGAGAGGAGAGGAGAGGAGAGGAGAGGAGAGGAGAGGAGAGGAGAGGAGAGGAGAGGAGAGGAGAGGAGAGGAGAGTTCTAACAGCAGATACAGGTCACTGGATTAACATGTCTGATGTCAGGTACTTTGCGGGTTTGAGTTCCACTTCCTGTCTGCATGTCTGGAAAGAGGAAAATCATAATGACTCGCTAGCTACTAAGAACAGTTCAAAGCCACAGATCTGCAATGCACTGTATGTAGCAGCCTGTATGTCCAAGACAAATTTCCCTCGGGACAAATAAATTAATCTTGAATCTTGAATCACAGTCATTCAAACGGCCTTAGTTGTGTTGCTTTGAGTGCGTGTTGCTTGATCATTTTTAGGCGTTATGCACTTGAATAGATAATCACATTAATCTAGTCACTCAGTCTCAACCTAGCGAGGGGGGGGGGGGTGGGGCTGTGGCTCAGTGGTAGAGCGGGTCGTCCGACGGTCGTAGGGTCGGCGGTTCGAATCCTGCCTCCTCCTGTCCACATGTCGGAGTGTCCTCGGGCAAAGACGCTGAACCCCACATCGCTCCCTACGAGCAGGCTAGCGCCTTGCGTGGCAGCTGCCGCCATTGTTGCGAGGCCGTTGTAAAGTGCTTTGGATAATAGTCCCATTTACCATTTAGCACTCTGCTTTCACACAACGGTCTAAAATACTGTTTACAGAGCTACACAAGCGCCACCCGAGCTTTTACTGCTGCCGCGCTGCCAAGGACAGCGTTCCCAGACATGTAAATACGCTGTTCTCTTTGCCTACTAGAACCTGTACCCTTTCTACACAGCATACTGCAATATGTACTGCTGTGTGGCTGGCAGGAATGTTTCTCATGTGATAAGACTGCCCCCTTGTGGTGGAATGTGTGTTAAGCCTATTTGACCACACGAGGACAGGTGGTCGCTGGACAGAAACCAAACCTGGACATGTTCTTAACAGTAGTGAGTAGGGCTGGGTTTAAAGAATCGATTCATCGATTCAGAATCGATTCATGAATCCCAAAATCGATCTTTTATTTAATGAATGAATGAATAAATGAAGGAATGAATAGTTCATTCATTCATTCAATGATTCATTCATTCATTCATTTTTGGAAATCAGTATTGATACCCAGCCCTAGTATTGATGTGTTGCATAACTTGGCAGTCATGTAATTAAGGTTACAGCTAAAAAAAAAAAAAGGTTTTAGTAACACTAACCAAATCGATATTGAATCGAATCGAATTGTGATAATCGATTCTGAACCTTGTGAATCGGAATCGAATCGATTCTTGAAATTCGAATCGATACCTAGCCCTAGTAGTGAGTGTTGATGTCTGGGATACATTCACAGACTGTTAGACTGCAGACAGAAAGCACTAGGGAAGAGAATCCCTCCTGTTCAGATAAGACCTCATTCAGCTCCACTTTCCACCACGAAAAATGATCATTTCACAGAGCAGAGTAAAAGCCTATACGCCGTGTCCTTTTCACAATGACCGCCTCCGATTCACAAAAAAAACAATAGGAACGAACAGCTGTTATATTTCATTTGCTGCCGCGCGGCTGTTTTGGTGATGCGCCCATCTTCCTCATGCACAATGGCCGTGTCAAACACACAATACAGAGTTAATAACATTCCTCTGGCGCAAACCGCCAGGCCGTAGCGGGGAGAGACGTGAGGAAGACCGTTACACAGGAAATACAGGACAAAAAAACAACAACAGTGGACCGTGGACAGCCTCTTAGGAGGGTAGGCTACAGCGGGACTATTGGTGACATGAGAAAAACCAAGACCGGGACAATTCTTCACTGAGACCACCGGGGACAAGGGGAACCCAATCCAATATCTCTCTCTGGGGAAGTCATCTAGCTCCTCTCCTATGTGGCGGCTTCTCCACTTCCTTGCCCATTACTCTATATCCGACCGTGTTCGATTCATGATTATGGATAATAACATGTCTGGCAACATGTGGATTGTGATCTGTGGATGTGATTGGGTGGCTGTTTAGCTGTATAGCTCAGGAGGTAGAGCGGGTTGTCCAATGATCGTAGGGTCGGCGGTTCGAATCCCGGCTCCTCCTGACTACCTTGGGCAAGACATTGAGCCCTGAATTGCTCCCAATGAGCAGGCTAGCACCTTGCACGGCAGCTGCCGCCATTGATGTGTGTATGTGTGTGTGAATGGGTGAATGAGAGGCCTTCATTGTAAAGCGCTTTGGATAAAAGCGTTATATAAGTGCAGTTCATTTACCATTTGGATGGTGCGCTGATGTTCACTTAACTGCTCTGTCATGTTTGGGCTTACTCGCATGATTCGGCAGATACCAGATTTCAACCTAACCCCAACATATTTCATACATACTACGTTATTCTACCTCCAACCTTATCTCCTCTCCAGGATGGGGAGGAATGCAAGTGTTCCCTCTGATCATGGACCAACAAGGAACATAGCTCAAGGAAAACCACCATCAGGAATACTAGCCATGAAATGACTTTCATGATTCACGCCACGTGTGACAATCGTCACCTATCAAACCATTACAGCTCTCAAACCCCACCCACCCGGGAATCCTGGTGCGCTAAATCAAACGCGCCTGATTTAAAGAGCTCAGCTGAACGGCTAGCCGAGTAGAGTGGCCTACCTGTCATTTTGTATCCGCTGGCGGCCAGCTGGCCGGCCATGTACTCCCCGTCCGAGTTGTTGTGGGAGCAGCCCCACGTCCGCATCCAGATCTTCTGAGTGCCGGGGATCACGCTATCAGAGACAGGGACAGTGAGTTAGATCACTCACTATGTGGATAATATATTACAGTCACATAGATCTTCACTTAACGTGCCTCACTATCCGTTATTAGAGATCTTAGCATAACCTCATAATAGCATAACTTTAGCTTTAGATGAACGAACAGGTGCGGTTTTTCTGAACATGTGGGTGGTTTGTTGGATGGATGGATGGATGGATGGATGGATGGATGGATGGATGGATGGATGGATGGATGGATGGATGTGGATGGATGGATGGATGGATGGATGGATGGATGGATGGATGGATGGATGGGAATGTTAGTGAAAAACACACACAAAATACACAAAACAATACAATGCAACACAATAACAGTGGCACATAAATGTACAAAAGGGGTGGAGCGATAAGGCACAGAAAAGCACAATATACAGAATACACAACATATGAGTATACCATATACAGGGTGTGCAAAAAGTACCTAAGTGCATTTAACTGTTCATTATCATGAATATCAGTACGGTTCAGAACGCCTCTCGACCAATCACAACGAGTTATACAACTACCAGTTGTATAATGCAGTAACAGAACACACCTCAAGGTATCTCTCTACTGTGGTGTGATTTCAGAGATTGTATTTCCACACTTGACTGTAATCATTTTGTGTCACAGTGTGAATCACACCACTACTGTCCAAAAAGGATCTGTTGTCCCTCAGGACATATCAGATGCAAATACAGAGGTCCCACTATGAGAGAAAATCCGATTTCTGTAAATTTGGCATTGAGCTAACCTTAAATGGCGGAAGAACAAGCCAGAACAGAAACTAGTCATGCTTGAGTAAATGCAAGTGTGAGAGGCAGCAGCCTCAGATTGGGACACAGATGCTCTTATGCTACGTCAAAGTCATATTTATTTATCCACACGCGTGGTCCTTTCTGCCCTTGCCAGCCACCGTACCTGTCAACGTGCAGCTCCTCCGTCGTCTGATCCTGGTTTCTCTTCCGCACTCGGGGGACGACGTTTTTCCTGGCGAACTGTCGCTCGTGAGGAGTCGGCTCGTTGGCCGACACCATGTCCTCGATGTCCTCGATGTCCTCGATCTGGGAGTCGCAGGCGGACGGCATGATCTGAGGGCAGAGCGGTAGGGTACACGCACACCAGTTGGGTTCACAGTGGGGTTGCAAATTTAAAGGAGTTTCATTCATCGATAACTGTTGTAGACTCAGATATGTGACGGCGCCTGAGCTTGACAAACTTGTACTCCAACCAATCACAACGTTTCGTGTATATCAGTAAAACAAAAGTGTATTTTAGTGCGAGATCCATACTAGAAGGCTCGTTGCAAACAAATCATAGATCAAACTTCCATCCATAGACTAAACCAAAATAACAAGGCCGTGTAGAAACCACTATGAGTTTTAGCGGTCAAAAACTGTATGATACCTCCATACCTGAGCGCCCTATGCTTCTCACCCCCCAAACATTTTAACAATGACATGGGGAAAGCCAAACAAAAAAGGGCGGTGTCCAATTTACATTCCTAATTGACTTGGCATGTTAACCCCTTAATGATCAACAAAACAAAAATGGCATGCAATAGGCTACACACTTTCATATTCTTATTATCAGACCATATACACATTCAAATTCATAAATGAACACTTAGCACATAAGCCCTTTAAACTAAAGTAGGAGAACGTTTGGCTCCAACATTCCGGCCCCTAATTGTTCTTGTAAGAACCAAACAAAAACAATTATAATTTACAAACAATAGAGGGGGCCGAAGCGTAAAAGTCCACTTCCAGTCCATTCCCAAAGAGGGTATTCCACAGTCAGTTTGTGTTCCACGGAACGGTCAGTAAAAGTGAAGTGTGCATGTGTGTGAGAAAACAAAACAAGGGGCATGGTCTGCTATGCAAGGGCTTCCAGCAGCAGACATAGTTTGGTGATGGGCCTGCAAAGGGTGTTGGACTGCGTTCTAACCTGCACTTGCCTAACGAACCCTTTGGAGTCTGGCCTGCTTTCTGTGACTCGTCCCATTACCCACGAACTACTACGAGTCATCAATGATGAGAACTATGTCCCCTGGGGCAAAGTTTCTCCTCTTCTTCGTCCATTTCTGTCGCTTTTGTAGGTCTGGAAGATACTCCTTGGTCCATCTTTTCCAGAACAAATTGTCCATGTACTGTATTTCTCGCCATCTCCTCCTAGAGTAACAGTCCTCAGGCTTGAACACTCCCGGTGGAATAGAAGGATTGGTGCTCAATAGAAGATGATTCGGCGTGAGAGGCTCTAAATCATTAGGGTCATCTGACGCTGTAGTGATTGGCCTGTCGTTGATGATTGACTCCACCTCACAGAGCAGCGTCTGAAGCCCTTCTTCATCCAGTGTCTGTTGGTTCGTTAAGGCACCAAGGACCCGCCTGATTGTCCTCATCTGTCTCTCCCAAATACCTCCATGGTGAGATCCAGTGGGAGGGTTAAAGATCCATGTGACACCCCTTTTGAGAAGAGTTCCCTGGATCTTCTCATCATCCAAGCCTTCAACCGCTTCCCGTAACTCACGTTCTGCTCTCACAAAGTTGGTACCGTTGTCTGAGCGGATAATATTCACTCTCCTGGCTACAAACCTTCTGATGGCGTTTATGCAGGAGTTGGTATCCAAGGAATGTGCCACCTCTATGTGAACGGCCCTTATGTTCATGCACGTAAAAATTACTCCACACCGCTTGACTGTTACTCCACACCGCTTGACTACAAATTGTGAACCTTGACCTTGATAAATAAATAAAAGTGCCAAAACTGATAAATAAAGAAGCTTCAACGCCACCACCACAGAAGAAGACTACCTCGGAAAAATAATTTTACTATGACAGAACAAGCACAGTATAGCTCTGCAGTGTAGGGTGCACTTGATTTGTGCAAAATCGTTTTATGGCGATTATTTGGTTTTAATGATCGTTGACAGCCCAGATCTTAATCTAGATTAAAATCCGATTAATCGAGCAGCCCTAATCAGCAGTAAGAGTTCTTTTGATCAGTGCTCTTCTTTTGCTGCTCCTCAGCCTCTTGTTTCCCTCTTCATGCTTTTGTCCTGATTGTAGACCTTTCCTTTCCTTGCACAATCGTTTCAGTGCACCTTTAACCTTTAGCACCCAAGCAACTGCTCTTCTGAGGCGGTGCCAGTCTGAGAAATGGGAGATGAGCTTGCTGACAGCGTCGACGTTCTCCTCCACAGATATAGCATTAACCAGTGTGTCCCTCTTCACCTCTGGATCATCCACGCCTAGAGGCTCATCTGGAATACAAGGCCATTCTGACTCTGGCTGTGTTATGAAGCCTGGTCCTGAAATCCAGTCAAAGTTTTTTCACAAACACCTTAGCTGAGACACCTCTGGAGGCGAAGTCAGCAGGATTCAAGCTAGTGTTCACATATTTCCACTGGGACACATCTGAATGATCCCTGATGACGGCGACTCTGTTTGCAACGAATGTGTGAAACCTTGCCGTTTCATTTCTAACATATTTCAACACTGACGTGCTGTCAGTCCAAAACACGGACGGCTTTAGTTGTAGCTCTAACTCTGCTCTCATCATCCTGTCCACACGTACAGCCACTGTGGCAGCTGTGAGCTCCATACGCGGTATGGTGATTGGCTTTAATGGAGCAACGCGAGCCTTACCCATGATGAAAGCACAGTGGGCCTGATTCTCTTGGTTCCCAAGTCCAGATCCTTTATTTCCTTTGCTCTCTCCTCCTCTGGGATAGACGCAATAGCGGTTTGGCTGTTGTTCGTCCATTTATTCAGCCTAAAGCCTCCTTTTGCACACAAGGCCTTGAGCTCCTGTGTGTGTCAAGGCTTCCTCTTCACTGGCCTCTGGGAACTCATATTTGGCCTGCTGCTGTAGCAGCCCTTCCAGTCTTTCAACAGAAACCCTGTTGAAACAAGCTATTACCACATCCTTTGCTCATATGTCCAGGGATCAGACAACCAAAGCAGACTCCCTTGTTCTTCAGAAAGTCCAGCTTCTCTTGATGTGGCCTTTTACCCAGTTCTGTGCAGTTGCCTAGACTATGTTCTCCTTGACAGAATGGACACTGCTTCCGTACCAACGTAGCGGGATTACCTTTCAGAGTCTTCTGAACTAGTGACAAACCCAAAACCACCTTTCTTCTCCTTTACTGCACCTGATTTGCTCACGGGTCCTGGACCAAGCCTCACTGTGGTAGTGGCTTCCCTTAAGCTTCCAAACATAGGATCTGATGCTACTTTAGCCTGGCGGTCAATGAAAGCAACCAGGTCTGCAAATTTAGCCCTTCTATTATTCTTATCCTGGTGTTCATAAGCCACCACTCTCCATTTCTCTTTCAACTTATATGGTAACTTTGCGACCACAGCCCTCATATTTGATGGGTTGTTCATCTCCTCCATATGCTGCACATTATCCACAGTGTTACAGCATCCAGTGAGGAAAATTGCAAAGGCTTGTAGTGCCTCGGAATCTTCCGGCCTGATGGACGGCCAACTGAGAGCCTTTTCGATGAAAGCACAGGCAATCCTATATTCATCTCCAAAGTGTTTTTTCAGGAGCCTTTGGGCTTCTGCATACCCTCTGTCTGGATCCATACTTTGGCAACTACGGACAAGGGCTGTGTTCCAAATCGCATACTTCTACTTCTTACTACCAGTACCTATTACAGCTGCCCTTAGAAAGTACGTACTTTGCAAGCAGTAGGCATCCAAATGGGACGTACTACCTTGTCATAACATTGCGCCTTGAAATTAGCCCACATACGTCGCTGTCCATAACGCGACATTCGTCTACAGCTGTCACGACTCGCACATGTGACGCACATTTCCGCTGCGCACAGGATTGTGGGTCAGAATAGCCAGAAAAGCCTGCTGGCTTGCATACTGCAAAATACGACCGGATGTAGTAGGTCATCCTGGTATTTTTGCCATACTGCATGTGGCATACTATGTATTGGGACATACTACATTCTGTTTTGGCATACTATATAGTAGGGTAGTATGTGATTCGGAACGCAGCCAAGGTCTCTGGGCTGACCCTCTGTTGACCGTTCCAGGAAGTGCAGCCTGTCCTTGTTGATCTCTGTCCTGTCTTCATGCTCAAATGCACGCACAAAGAATCTCTAGTTTAGTGGGTCACCCTTAAACATTGGCACATTAAGAGGTGGTAATGTGGTCAACCTTTGCTGCTTCACCAGCATTTCAGTGATAACATTTTGTTGTTGCATAATGTTGACAATACTGCTCATGCTAGCAGCTCTGTTCTGCACGTCCTGGTTAAAGGGCAATGCTCGTTTTTGACAACCTGGACCTTATTTACGACATATTATAAGAAGTTTGACTCACCGAGATCACTTTGGTGTAGTTCGGAGGCCTGTAGAAGAAATTTAAAATCCAGCGCGAGCCAGTATATCCATGTAATGACGGTGATCGGGGCACCGAGAATGCAGTTTCTCAAAATCTATTTTCGGCCGCTAAACGGTTGTTTTCATCAATCAGATTGGATGAATCGACAGTTGAGATTCCTCAACGCGAGCCATTGTTGTGGTTTTCAAATACGGGGTCTTTAGCCTCTGCGCTACGATCGTTGTTGGTGCCGAGAATATTGTCGTCGTCATTCGTCAGCAACAATCCGATCGTAGCGCAGAGAATGTGAGCCGGAGAATAGCCAGTCTGCGCGCTGGCCTGTGCGCATGCGTGCTGGAGCAAGTGGGGAAAGGCGTGTAAAGATCATATTACAGAGGCTAAAGACCCCGTATTTGAAAACCACAACAATGGCTCGCGTTGAGGAATCTCAACTGTCGATTCATCCAATCTGATTGATGAAAACAACCGTTTAGCGGCCGAAAATAGATTTTGAGAAACTGCATTCTCGGTGCCCCGATCACCGTCATTACATGGATATACTGGCTCGCGCTGGATTTTAAATTTCTTCTACAGGCCTCAGAACTACACCAAAGTGATCTCGGTGAGTCAAACTTCTTATAATATGTCGTAAATAAGGTCCAGGTTGTCAAAAACGAGCATTGCCCTTTAACAGTGCTTCCTTCCACAGCTGGAGTAAGCTGGCTGCGATTTGATCCTCCAAGAGGTTCTGCCTCCATGATAGTGGTCCTACCCCGAACTGGACGGTATGTGGTGGTAGAACTCTGTGGCATAACACTTTGCGGCTGCCCTTGTGCAACATGAGCAGTCGAGAACAATGGGGGACCTAGTCCAGACCTGGGATGCAAAGGTGTAACATGTAAACCTGCGGTAGCCTGAGAGGCATTGGTTTCATCGTTCGCATTTCCTTCCAGATAATCATCCATTCCCCTCCAGATAATCATCCATTCCATCATTAGCACTTCCTTCCAGTGCTTTGAGCGACCTCAGACTCCATTTCTTGAGCAGCCGCACTTTGAGTACATTCATCATGGCCTCATTAGACAGTATTTTAGTTTCAAGCTCCAATTCCTCCTTTTGTGCCTTGAGTTGAGCCTCCTGCCTTTCCAATGCTTGTCTCCTTTTCAGCATTTGAATTTTAACCAATAGCTCTGAAGTTGGAGCTGGGATTCGAACCGCTGACCCTTCGATCATTGAACGACCCGCTCTACCAACTGAGCTACAGCCGCCCCTGTAATGATGAGTAGCTATGCACCGCCTAACGATCGTCAGCCTCTAGGCCGTGGCCTGGCCCCTGTCAATACCAGCTTGGCTGCCTACCATAGACAGGTGTCTGGAGGTGATTGAAGTGAAAGATATTTTGAATCAGGTGACATGCCATGTATTGTCAATTATCCCACCCTAAAAAGAAGATAGCATGAAGTAGGGTTCAAAAAAAATCTCTGATGACCGACCTCACATGTCTCAGGTGAACAGAAGCCACAGGTGACTTGTGTAATAGATCAATTCAAATGAGTGTCTTCTTTGTTCAAGACATTGTGTAAAGTGAGCAGCTGTCCTCTGTGTATTGCCCTGACCCCTCATATCCAGGCTTTCTGATTGACTTTATGGCAGGAGGCCTCCCCAGGGGTCCCCTAGTCCCAACTAGACCTCCCCAGGGGTCCCCTCCTCCCAGCTAGACCTCCCCAGGGCTCACCTCCTCCCAGCTAGACCTCCCCAGGGGTCCCCTCCTCCCAACTAGACCTCCCCAGGGTCCCCTACTCCCAACTAGACGTCCCCAGGGCTCACCTCCTCCCTGCTAGACCTCCCCAGGGGTCCCCTACTCCCAACTAGACCTCCCCAGGGCTCACCTCCTCCCTGCTAGACCTCCCCAGGGGTCCCCTCCTCCCAGCTAGACGTCCCCAGGGGTCCCCTACGCCCAGCTAGACCTCCCCAGGGGTCCCCTCCTCCCAGCTAGACCTCCCCAGGGGTCCCCTCCTCCCAGCTAGACCTCCCCAGGGGTCCCCTCCTCCCAGCTAGACCTCCCCAGGGGTCCCCTCCTCCCAGCTAGACCTCCCCAGGGGTCCCCTCCTCCCAGCTAGACCTCCCCAGGGGTCCCCTCCTCCCAGCTAAACCTCCCCAGGGGTCACCTACTCCCAGCTAGACCTCCCCAGGGGTCCCCTCCTCCCAGCTAGACCTCCCCAGGGGTCCCCTACTCCCAGCTAGACCTCCCCAGGGGTCCCCTACTCCCAGCTAGACCTCCCCAGGGGTCCTCTACTCCCAGCTAGACCTCCCCAGGGGTCCCCTACTCCCAACTAGACCTCCCCAGGGGTCCCCTCCTCCCAGCTAGACCTCCCCAGGGGTCCCCTCCTCCCAGCTAGACCTCCCCAGGGGTCCCCTCCTCCCAGCTAGACCTCCCCAGGGGTCCCCTCCTCCCAGCTAGACCTCCCCAGGGGTCCCCTCCTCCCAACTAGACCTCCCCAGGGCTCACCTCCTCCCAGCTAGACCTCCCCAGGGGTCCCCTCCTCCCAGCTAGACCTCCCCAGGGGTCCCCTCCTCCCAGCTATCTCTGATCTCTGCGTTCACTTCGCTGTTGACCCTCTGACCTAGCCTACTCACTGATAATTGGCTAGTGAGGTATTTGCATATGCAGGTATGGTCACACCATGGATGTATTGGGTCACACCCACACTGTTTATAATGCTCTGTTTTCATGATAATCTTTGCTCTTGGTGGATGTTCATATTCTCTTTGAGCCTGACTTTGCAAACTCCTAACTTATCTGGAATAAAAGTAACCAGCTTGGATTTTTCAAAGATGAAGCTTGGCATTCTTGACTACTATTTTCTTAATTATTAGAAAAAAATCTATAACACTTGTCTTCCACATCAAATGATATGAATGTCAACGCAAAATCCAGATACCAGGAGCAAATAAACAGTTGTAAAAAAAAAAAAAAACACTATCATTACTGTGATTGGTGGTGCCACTTGTAGAAGGCTTTACTGAAGATGGCAGAGGACCGGGGTATGATGTTGTCTGTTAATGTATACTAGACAAATGTACTTATTATGAGTCGCTTTGGATAAAAGCATCTAATGAATGACTAAAATCGAAAAGACATTTCCCGCGCTTCGTGTATCTTAATGAATCACTCTGCTACACTGGTATCAGGCTACTTCTTTCTATCTATCTATCTATCTATCTATCTATCTACCTATCTATCTATCTATCTATCTATCTATCTACCTATCTATCTATCTATCTATCTATCGATCTAGCTAACTTGCTACAGTATCCAGCCAAATATAGCACATCCTTTATAACGAGTACATTCACCACGCTTGGTAATGTCAGACATAATCAGAAGGGTAAAATGTGTCATGATAGATATTAGGTTGAGTAAGTTATTCAAACCTGCATAATAATTCACTAGCCTGGGAGAGCCATGTGACTCAGTACAGACTGAGCTAGGCTAGCTGTTAGCCAACTCTAAACTAGGTTAGAAATGTTTCAGCGGGGAGGAAACGATATTGATACAACAACTACTAAGTTTGTTATCAAACGTTATTCCTAAATAATTCTTAGCGAATAGCTCATGGGCTTTTACGACATGTGGTTTGTGAGACAAGCAAGACATCTTATCTGTGATAACCCAACCCACTTGGTCTGTTCTGGACGGACAACACGTGAATAATAACCTTTCGAGCGTGTTTGTAAATAGTTCTTACCTCGGCTGTTGACAGGTTGTGATTAAAAGCAGAGGACACGTTTTGCTCTTCTCTAGTTAGGGTTGTTTTGATCAACACGCTGCCATGATGGATACCCTCTGAACTCGGGGAGTAACGGAGTGGTGGAAGGGACAAACTTCACACGTGGACTGGTAGAGGCAAACTAGGGTGGGATCATGTTCTAGGCTAGTGACCCTGATGTCGCCCTAGAAGGATTTCTCTTGAATGTATTGTTTCAAGGATTTCACGTGGTGTCCTGGAAATATATCAAATGTGAATATTAGACTTATAGAGACTGCATGACGATCTGTAAACTGTGGCTTATGAAATGGGTTAGAATAGAATATACTTTATTGTCCCCTCAGGGAAATTTGTCTTGGGACTCGTTTGCTGCACAAATCAACTCTATACATAGAAACAGAGGAGGACAACGCATCACATGTCTCACATACATATACTACACAGGTAAATATTATTGGTTAAATATTATTCCTTGACCATCAGAGGTGAAGCTAATTGCCAAATTGCTTGCAAAGTCACAGCGATGTTGTCCTTAGAGCCCTTAACCAGGTATTCACAGGTCTAAGACAAATGACAGGTAACACAAAAGGAAAGAGAAACAACAGATTGACCATATTAAATATTTTTATTCTGCTTTTGGTGAATTTCAAACATAGTAGAAAACATCTTCAATGTCAAAAGTCTTAAGAGGAGAAAATTCTTTAGATAGGCTACTTATATAATATTATAAAATTGTTTAATTAACATACATGCTTAAAAATCCAAAATACATAGTCTTTATGTATTGTGGGTTTTTAAGCATGCATGTCATATGTAGAATTAAAAGATCAGATTTATTAAATCTGATCCCCAAAAAAAAAACATAACATACAATCTTTCTTTTCGCCAATTAATTGTAAAACATGTGGATATGAAGGCAAAAATACACCATTGTATTTATCAAGCATTGGATATTATAAAACATACCTAGAGCCCGAGGTAGTCTACAATACCTAGTGCAAAGGGAGAATCTGAAAAATGTACCTTCATTTACAAATGGCTTATAGCATCAGGCAACCTCTCCCAGCTTATAACGTCCATTAGGAAAAGAATTTAACATCAATCAGTTGCATCATTAAGACTCACACATCACATGACGTGGGTAAGAATCACATGACGTGGGCAAGAATCGCATGACATGCGTTCTAGGCCATTCCTCTCCCACGTCTACACCACTGAACACTTTTAGCTTTGTGCGTAAAAACCAAGTGCTTGCTCCATTTTTATTACAAATTCCTTTTTTTTTTTAACAGAACAGGGAATGCTGATCTCAAACAGACAAATAAATGGGCCTACATAAGCATAACACTTGTTCACCAACTACACACACACACCACTCGTTTTTTCCTAAAAGGAGATGCACAGTCATGAGTATACCCACCGAGGTCAAATTTCATTTGAAATAATTGAAAATACTGTCAAGCTTGAGCCTAAAATACCATAAGCATGGGACTTGCATCAAGCATGTGAGAGGGTTTCAGAGAGGCCTACTCTTTGAAACCCAGATATGTTTTGTAGGGCGTGGGTTTGTAAGGCAGCTACAGAGCAGGAAGTGGAGTTTGTCTTTAAGGCAGTCCCCGCCACGGTGAGTGAGGCCCAGTCAGAGGAGAGAGTGAGGAGACGCAGAGCGAGCTTTCAATGAAACTAGTTTCGATTAATAGCAGGAGGACAGGATCCTAAAAATAAAGAAGCTTTGTCCCCTTGTGTTAGCCTCCATTTTGGTTTGGTCTCCATTTTGTCCCGTTTGGGGCTAGCCTCTGTGGGGGCTCGTGGGTCTCAATTCTCCCAGAGAGGATCCACAGAATATAAGATCGAGACCACGCCCCGACTTTACGGTTCTGTGGGTTCCGTTCTACGCTCACATCCTCCTCTCTCCTCCTCAGGCCGGCGAGCGTCCTCAGTCACACAGGAAGTCGTCGTTCAGTTACACAGGAAGTCGTCCAGCGGCAGCTTGTCGAAATCGTAGGCGTCGAACAGGTCGCAGATGCCTTCGTCCTCCCCCAGGCTCAGCATGTAGTCCTCGTTGAGGAGGGGGGGGGACAGGTTGAGGAAGGGCCCCCCCCCCAGGGGGATCTGGTCCTCCGTCTGCTGCAGCAGGCTGGTGAAGGGGGAGGTGATGGGCGACAGGCTGGTCACCAACACCGCGGCGGCGGCCGGGACGCTGACGCTAACACCGACGCTCTTGCAGGTGCTGGACTCTGTACGGGGGCAGATAAGAGGGGGGGGGGGGGGGGGGGGTTAGAATCACACATCAACCTCTGGTCCTTCCTACGAAGCCCCCCCTGTGGCTCCGAGCCCATAGGTGGCAGCACGGAGACGGCACCAGTAGTAAACGAGAAGAGGAAGAGAACGGAAACGACAAGTACGTTCCCACGTTTGACCCGCTGGCAGGAGGTCAATCGTGGTCAAGGTCAAGATCCTTCATCGCGGAAGGATAATAAAGTTAATAAAACAGCTGCTGCAACGCAGGACGTGTGTGTGGTTCTCTGACTCTGCCATCGAGATGCATTCTGGGATATGGCTTATGAAGAGCGGAGCTGTCCTGCACTATCAAAGGGCCAGATGCATCTCTGTGACCTAATAGCTTACATGGTCACAGAGATGCAGACATCAAACACAACCTTCTTTACACACACACGTTCACAGGCGTGAGACACATGGTTTAATGACATCACCAGTCGTGACAGACGCTTACCTTCCAAGACCTTTAAGAAGGGCGAGCTGTCGTTGACGTCCGAGCCGCCATTTTTCACAGGGCTGTTGGGCGTGTTCTCATCTGGACACAGGAAGACGTTGATGGGCCCCTTGGTGCTGGTGAGGTGGACAGACAGACTCTAGGGGTAGAGGGACAGAAGGAGGAGATCTGTGAGCCGCTCAACTGGTCGGAAACTTTACCGTCCACATACAACGCGGTGGTTGAAAAAACTGTAGACTTGTCCCGCTGGCATAAATATGATTTAAAGCCGACAATACTCTACGGTAGCTTTACATCCAAATACTCGTTGAAAATGTAATCAATGAGGAGGATCATGGTCGAGGTCAAAAGCTTGAATACAAATGTTTTGTATTGATTTTTTGTTTTTGTTTTGTTGTTGATTTTCTGAATAAAAAGAGGTGTGATCATAAAAATGCATGGTTTCGGCATTGCACCATGCGTGTTTCACTGCGTGATAAATAAAAACGTTTGTTATTTTGTTTTCTATGTGCAGTGGGGTCGGCCACAAGTTTACCTCTTCTGGGTCGGGCACCTCTAGCTTGGTGTCTGAAGGGGCCTTGATCACGATCACCGTCTGGTCGTCTAACCTGCTGGGCTGGCGGATGTCCTGGTACGTCACGTAGGCATATGTGAACGCAGATGGTTAAAGAACAACAAGCAGTGGTGCTTTCAAGTCCGTACACTTGTTCATGCTCTCGAGTCCTCGTTCACTAGCCTTAATACATCTACGGTAACTATAGTAACGACTAGTGGGGGGGGGGGGGGTTCCGAGTGTCACCCCGGATACACAGGAGTTACTAAATGGTAAATGGACTGCACTTATATAGCGCTTTTCCACCTTAGCGGCACTCAAAGCGCTTTACAATGGCCTCTCATTCACCCATTCACACACACACCAATGGCAGCAGCTGCCATGCAAGGTGCTAACCTGCTCATTGGGAGCAATTTGGGGTTAGGTGTCTTGCTCAAGGACACTTCGACGTGTGGACAGTCGGAGCTGGGATTCGAACCACTGACCCTTCCATCGCTGAACGACCCGCTCTACCAACTGAGCTACAGCCGCCCCCAGAACCAACTCAGAGGGGCTCAGAAGGAGCTTGTTCGCTCAGTCCAACCGGACCCTGAATGAGAGACTTCCTGTTGAAACTCTGGACCGAACTCAGGAGCAACACTCAGCTATTTACACTCGGTAGAATAAACATATCCACATTCTGTACTTGTGATTATACAACAGCTAGTTCCGACTACGCATTGTGATTGGCCGAGATGTATTCAGAGCCGCGCCAATAACCACGATTTACCAACCGGCAAATCACCGGTAAACTCCCCAAATGCTATCGCTAAGCTGCCTAGAGCAACGGTAAACAATGGAGGTCTATTGCTGATGGCTGAAAGCAATGTAGTTACGCTATTGAACACTACATACCCATCTCTTTCAGGACAATATTTAACAACAGTGCAGTGCAGTTGTATAAGTCTAGCTGTGCTCTCGTACCTGCGACCGCAGCATGATAAAGCACTACTTCTCGTGTGTTACTGCTGAAATATACATATGAATAGACTCTATAGATTAATATTATATAGTAACGTATATAACCATTGAGAAACAATGGTTCTGGAGCCTAGTGACCCATAGGGCAGGAGTCTATCTCCTGATTCCTTAGCGTGAGACAAGTACACCCCTGGACATGACGCTAGTATGTAGATATATATATATATTTATTACTTCCTTCCTATATAACCCAGCTGCACAACCCACCCAGCATCCCATGTATATACTTTGTGTCTATATAGAGACGCAGTGTTTCTCTATATACTTTTATTTTACCTCTCTATATTGCTTAGTATGTGCACAATATAGGAGCTAACGGAAGAACATGTCACTACTTGTTGTGCCTGTATGATGTAGTTATGTGACAAATAAACCTGACTTGGGACTTAAACGTGGCTTTAAAAGTAAGTGGTATTGGGTTTTGACGTGTTCGTTAGTCAAGGACTAGACTTAAACCTGTGTCCAGGAAATCAGCCCTGAATGTGGGTAGGGACAGCAGGTCAAGCGGACGTTGAAGGATTGATCAAGCCAGAGGAGGAGACCGGCCTTCCGCTTCTAGACTAAAGAACACGTCAAAACCCCAATACCGGTTACTTTTAAAGCCATGTTAAAGTTCAAGTTCAGTGCCACAGCTGTGTGTGGAAGTGTGTGTGTGTGTGTGTGTGTAAGTGTGTGTGTGGAAGTGTGTGTGTGTGTGTGTGTGTGTGTGTGGGGGGGAGGGGGCAGGGGTGAAAGGATATTTTTGGTTGTGCGGAGCCTCCATCATTAGTTTGACATCCAGGCTGCAGTCCTGGATCAGCTGATCCAGCCGGAGCTCCTCCTGCTCCAGGTCAGACACCTCCTTGGTCAGCCTCTGCCGGTTCACCGTCCCCCCACCACTCAGACTACAACCCCTGGGAGAGCGGACGAGAGAGAGGGCGGATGAGCGCAGGGAGGGACATTTTTTAGATAATTTTTAGGGCTTTTCAGCTTTAATGTCATAGGACTGTGTAGAGAGACAGGAAATGTGGGAGAGAGAGAGGGGAGGACATGCGGCACAGGACCCGAGCCAGGAATCGAACCCGGGTCCGCCGCGCGAAGGACTAGCCTTCATATGGTGCGCGCCTTACCCGGTGAGCTACCGGGGCGCCCCCAGGGAGGGACATTTCTAACTGTACGCGTACATTACACATGACAAATAAAGAAATCTTGGATCTGGAGAGTGAGAAATTGGGAGTTCGCAGCTGATGAAAACAGGGACTGTTTCTCTTTTTGACACGGGGTTAACGGCAAGCCAACATGTCCGTCTCTAGTCATCGTTAAGTTGTTTATGTGACGTTAATGTTGGACTTTGTTCCATGTTGTACGCATATCACTTACATCCATTGAATGTTGTTTTTGGACTTCTTCTTGATGAGGTGGATTCCCTCCAGCACGTTGGTGATGTCATAGAGACGCCTCTTCTGAACGCTGAGGACCTCGGCTGCCTGGTTGAGGTCCAGCACGCCGTCGGACGACTGGGCCAGGAGATCCACAAACTTCTTGGTGAGCAGGCCCAAGGAGGTGTCGTAGCGAGTCTTCTCCGTAGGGGACTTTGGAGCTGCGATCAAACGGAAGGAAAGAAGAACAGGAAGAGTGTTAAGTTAACGTGTGACGCAAACGTGTTGAACATTCAGACATGCTGACCACACATATTCTCCCCACAATGCATTCTGTGCTAATCTGACGCGCCAGATGGTTTGCTTTTGTATACCTATCTGGGAAATCTCCGTTGGAAACTGTTTGGAAAAGGGCGGGCACTTTCAAAAATACTGGCGATTGGATGAAGGAATGAAACCACACACTCAAGCTCTCGATGTTGGGTGATTTAATCAAATAGACAATGTTTCAGGCTTGCGGCCTACGTCAAAGTCTACTTCACCCGTTACCGGTATACCTCCAAGACTGTGGTATGCATTTTATTATTTTTTTCTTAACCAGGTGATTGGATGAACCATCTGTCAATCACCATCGGGGCGCTAACTTCAACCACTCCACGCTATCAGACCCGCCCAGCGTAGCTGTTTGTATTTCAAAATCCTCA
>NC_140241.1:2751762-2754262 GCF_949987555.1 Borostomias antarcticus
AAAAACTGTACAAAAACAGTTAAGTAGTTTAGTGTACAAGTACTGAGGTATATATATTTTGCTTAAAAACACCAGAAAACACCTTGATTACAATTATTCACACCCCTAACCATTCTTTTTAAATACAATCCAACAAAAACAAATCGTCATAAATATAAAACGTATTGTGAAGTTCACGGGAAGGGCCAGTGGTTTCCTGTTTCCCTAGGAAATAAAAAAGAGGGAGCTCATGTTTGAAATGCTGTGGGGGCGCCCCTGTAGCTCACCGGGTAAGGTGCGCCCCATATGAAGGCTAGTCCTTCGCGTGGCGGACCCGGGTTCGATTCCCGGCTTGGGTCCTGTGCCGCATGTCCTCCTCTCTCTCCCACGTTTCCTGTCTCTCTACACTGTCCTATAACATTAAAGCCCTAAAAAATATCTTTAATAAAAAAAAAATGTTTGAAATGCTGTGGTCAGCCATCATCATGGTGAAAGACAGAGAAGGTTATTGATCTCTACACATCAGGAGATGACTACACAAAATCCATACACATTTAAAGATACTGCTTTCCACTGTTGTGTTGTGTCAATTATTAGCACATTTACGGTAACTGGATCAGTGCTTAACCTGCCAGGTAGAGGATGCAAATCTATCTTGCCCCCATATGTCATGAGACAGGTGGTTCCAGAGGCAACAAGTAGTCCAAGAGGCACCGTTCAAGATCTCCAAAACAACCTGGGCTGAGTTTCCCAGAGGCATCGTAGCGCTACGATGAACGCCGTAGCTTACGATGATCGTAGCGCTACGATGCCTCTGGGAAACTCAGCCCTGATATCTAACGAGCTTCTAGGTCGTCCTCGGACCGATCCTCCAACCACGTTTCATCTTGATCCTGTGAGATCTGGACCAGTCTCTTCCCTCTGGATGGTTGGTTCTCTCTCAAGTGAGGGTCGCTAGCGCGCCCTATCCGGATTAGTATCATTCGGTTGTACATCTTTGCAGTTATACAAGTCAGACTGATGCCATGGCAGTTGTCTGGTTTTGAGAGATCTCCAGATTTAGGCGCTGGGATGATGTTAGAGAGACCACATACCAGGCTGGCTGTTTTTCATCAGAGCGATGTTGCAAATCTCCAGGATGATGTCATGAAGATGGCAGTTCTTAACGACCTCTGGGGGAATGGCGTCAGGCCCTGCACTTTTCCCCTGCTTCAGAGTGGATTTAAAGTCGCACTGAAATGAAAAAAGCATTCTGTCCCATTTTGGTTCACATAATTGGTCATAGTGTTCACCTATTCAACGATGTATGCCAAAAAAAATACAAATTCTACTTTTGTTGTAATCTTATATCAAAGAATATAATTTCTTACTTCCTGGAGAACGGTAGGTCACGTGCAATGACGACAACAGGTACCTTAGATTTAAGGCCAATAATCTCACAACATCCACCCGTCAATCAACGCTATCCTTCTATCGAATCTGTCTAAAGTTCTTAAAACCCGTCCACTTGTCAATGTTCCAATCAAATTCCTCTAAACATATGTCCCACCCTCATAGCTTGTTTGCGTGGGAAATACGTCAAACTACGGAAGTTAGATGATCTCAAACGTCCGTTTCAGTCCCTTTAACTCCCTGACTTTAAAGGGACCATGGTCAATATTGGGGTTTGTGAGGACTGCAGGTATCTCTTCTTGAGCTCCATCCACGGTCAGGTGTGCGCCGAGGAGATACCAGAAGTGAACCAGGAGGTCTCTTTATCTTCCAGGCTGTGGGCAGCAACCTGTCCCTTCTTTGAGCTGACTCCTCAAATATTATACAAATATAGAAGCGTAACTTGAACGCAGTAAACAGTAACTCCACGCTGTATATTTATCTGCCCAGGGACTGCGGGTGGAAATTAGATTGTTTTAGCTATAACCTTGTACAGTGCATCTCTCCCTATTCTATAGGGTAAATGTCTACTGTACCTTGTCCCTGTCTTAAACATCAATACAAATCAATCAATGCAGCAAAACAAAGGCAGAGTGGTCTACCGTATCTCAAATCAAATGTTCAAGAGTGCCGAGAAGCCATGGTTAAGAACCGTTACTGAAGTTACGTTCTTCTGCTTTAGCTTCTGTAGCACTTTTGGAAGTTACGGTAAAGTAAAAAAAAAAAAAAAACACAATTGACTCAAGATACTTGTCCACATGATAAAGTAGATGCTTAATGTCCCAAAAATGACAAAAATGAAGTTACGGTCTTTTGGCTTTGTAGGGCAGTATACAGTAATGCTGTAGGGGGTCTTCAAGTGTTTCCCTTGACTATATTCTATAAGTCTAATATTATATATGACAGACAGCTCCACATCACTAAGGCTGACTCCCATCACAGACACAAGTAACATACAGTGTTTGGCTCAAATAAAGACAATTCTAATCTTCTGATTGTTCTTGTCTGTTACTTGTTGTCCGTCCTCAGCTCTAAGCCGTCTCTCATAGAATACCTCAGCTATAACCTCAACTTCCTCAGTATCCTGGTG
>NC_140241.1:2759262-2806762 GCF_949987555.1 Borostomias antarcticus
GAACAAACCAGTACCACACCAGAACAAACCAGTATATACCAGAACAAACCAGTACTACACCAGAACAAACCAGTATATACCAGAACAAACCAGTACTACACCAGAACAAACTAGTATATACCAGAACAAACCAGTACTACACCAGAACAAACCAGAACAAACCAGTACTACACCAGAACAAACCAGAACAAACCAGTACTACACCAGAACAAACCAGTACCACACCAGAACAAACCAGTACTACACCATAACAAACCAGTACTACAGGTATACACACCAGAACAAACCAGTACTACAGGTAAACACACCAGAACAAACCAGTACCACACCAGAACAAACCAGTAACACACCAGAACAGACCAGTATATACAGAACAAACCAGTACTACAGGTAAACACACCAGAACCAACCAGTACTACACCAGAACAACCAGTAACACTCCAGAACAGACCAGTATATACCAGAACAAACCAGTACTACAGGTAAACACACCAGAACCAACCAGTACTACACCAGAACAAACCAGTAACACTCCAGAACAGACCAGTACACACCAGAACAAACCAGAGAACAAACCAGAACAAACCAGTATTACAGGTGAGCGCACCTACTGTATCTGCCTGTTGACATTCTAGAACTTTCCATACATTCTAGAACAGGGTTTCTGAGCCCCTGAGTTCCATTGAGCGCAGTCAATTTGTTGCTTGGCTAACTTTCCAAAATAATATCATGAAGAAGCAGAGATTTTTAAAAACTTTTTAATGATTCTTTTACAGCTGTTTCTACTGGCTTCTGACATTCTACTTTACAGATGATTCTAGTTTTTTAGTAAACGCTGCATCTAGTCTCCTCTCGTCCTCGCAGGTCCATGTACCTCCACGTCCACATCATCAGCATTCTGACCGCGCTGGTTCTGCACCACAAGCAGAGGGGCGCCGGCGCCGGTCCACCGCCCGACCGGACCCCCCACTCCAACAACAACGTGAAGGGAAACTGAAGTCTACCGCTGCCTCTCTCTCCCTCTCTCTCTCCCTCTCTCTCTCTCTCTCTCCCTCCCTCTCTCTCTCTCTCTCTCTCCCTCTCTCTCTCTCCCTCTCTCTCCCTCTCTCCCTCTCTCTCTCTCTCTCTCTCTCACCTCTCTCTCTCTCTCTCTCTCTCTCTCTCTCTCCCTCTCTCTCCTTCTCTCTCTCTCTCCCTCTCTCTCTCCCTCTCTCTCCCCCTCTCTCTCTCTCCCTCTCTCTCTCCCTCCCTCTCTCTCCCTCTCTCTCTCTCTCTCCCTCTCTCTCTCTCTCTCTCTCTCCTCCCTCTCTGCTGTTCCAAGTGGGGGGGGGGGTCTTGGCTAGGAGAGGCCTGGAGTTGCCTAACAAAGACGGCTCTGTGTGCTTCACAACAAAGCGTGGAGGGGGGGGGGGGGGGGGGGGGATCTGAGTATGTGGGACGGCTGGGTTTCCCTGCTCGTCCGCTGGCCGAGCCACGCCACGCCCCCTGCTGGACGTCCGGTGGTGGTGGGACTGTAGCCTACGTTCATTTATTTGTCTAATGAAAAAAAAAGGGCTGCTTGGATCCATGAAAGGAGAGGAGACCGTGTACAGTTCACTTTGTGTAGTTTTTAACTGATTTAGGAACACTTTTGAAGCGCTAGTCGCACTACACTTCAGTGTGTGTGTGTGTGTGTGTGTGTGTGTGTGAGTGGATGTGTGCGCAGAAACAAACTGTGATGCCAGAAGGACTAAGCAGCGCCCCCTGGTGGACACTTATGAGCCCCCACAGTCCCCAGAACTAGATACGGCCGGTCCGTTTGTTTACGTCTGAACTTAACATCTTGATCTCAAACTAGCCCACTGTTACCTTACGGGGTTTAATGGTTGCTTTAGGGTAAAGTCAAAGCCATAACGCGTATTTAATGCTTAGTAAATGTGTTGTGTGTGAATGCAGGGAATCGATCAGCTATATGAAGTCTCTTTAGTAGGAGATGAATTGGGGAACTCTGACAACACACAGGCTAACGTCCTTTTATTTTTTATTATAAAAAGGAGAATAAGGTCAAACAAGGCAATCCCCGCCCAGATTTACACTTAAAATAAACTTTCTCCCGAAAAGAGCAAGTGTTTGTGGGATAGTGTCGCCCCTGTATTTCACACCAAGCAGACCTGGTGGGTTTAAAGCAGGGTTTCCCAACCTGGGGTCCGGGCCTGGCGCCCCCCCCGCCCCCCCCCCCATGCGATTGTTGGGGTTAGGCGGGCGGCAACAATCGCAGGGGGGGGGGTTTGAGGCCTTAATATTAGCTAGACAAATATTTGTCAAAGAGTCATGTTATTGACATGTCACACAGCAATTTTAACAAAATACATGATTATATCTGATGAAGGGTCAAAAAGCCTTGTATTTACGGCACTACAATACCATATAAACTACAATACCATATAAACTCAACAAATTAATCAGAGACTGAATCATGTCAACATTAATATTACTGCTACATTGGCGAAGCGCTTCGTTGTACCCTAACTTACACCTGATGTAATTAGCGCACATGCAGTACAAACACACACAGACTGGACGTTCACAGCGATTTGGGGGAGGGGGGCGAATTCCATCAGGTGTAAGTGGGGGGGCTCTAGGGACGAAAGGTTGGGAACCCGTTTTAAAGTATTGTCTGTTTGCGTGTGCATGATGTTTGTGGGAAGAGAGCCTTCTGGAAATCCACGAGTGACCAGTGGTACTAATGACTGTCCAATGGTACTAATGACTGACCAATGGTACTAATGACTGACCAGTGATACTAATGACTGACCAGTGGTAATAATGACTGACCAGTGGTAATAATGACTGACATCGAAAGCCATCATCCAGCAGTCAAGGGCTCTCTCCTTTTGATGGAACTGCTGATCTGAGAATCGCGTGAGAGAATGGACCAGTCAACCTTGTGGAATATCTCGTGTTTTGTTTACCAATGTGAATGTTATCTTCGGAGGAGGTAACGGCAGTGCCAATGACATCTGAAGTATTGATGCATAGCATCGGTGTTTTCAGGGACGCGCAACGCGTTTATCATTCATAAGGAGTTACGAGACTGCGTGATGAACTACTGTACTAATAAAGTGTGACGTTCTAGAATGGATATGACATTATTAGACACACTTTATGGACGATCTAATGTTGAATCTGTCTTCTTCACCTCAACTCCAACTCACAAGCATCCTGGCCTGTACAGTATGTTGCTTTGTTGCTGGTCTTTAATGTAGGCCCTAGATTTACTGTAAGGAGAGAGGAGAGGAGGAGGAGGAGAGGAGGGGAGAGGAGAAGAGAAGAGAGGAGGGGAGAGGAGGAGAAGAGGGGAGAGGAGAGGAGAGGAGGAGAGGGGAAGAGAGGAGGGGAGAGGAGGAGAAGAGGGGAGAGAAGAGGAGGAGGAGAGGGGAAGAGAGGAGAGGAGGGGAGAGGAGAAGAGGGGAGAGGAGGAGGAGAGGGGAAGAGAGGAGGGGAGAGGAGACCAGAGGAGGGGAGAGGAGATGAGAGTAGGGGAGAGGAGGAGAAGAGGGGAGAGGAGTGGAGGAGGAGAGGGGAGGAGGGGAGAGGAGACGAAAAGAGAGTAGTAGAAAGGAGAGGAGATGCAGTAAGGATGTAGGAGTCTATGGCTCATTTTAGGACGAGGCCGTGGGCAGTATAGAGAAGTATAGAGACTCAGCAGTATAGAACAGGGCCGTGGGCAGTATAGAGAAGTATAGAGACTCAGCAGTATAGAACAGGGCCGTGGGCAGAATAGAGAAGTATAGAGACTCAGCAGTATAGAACAGGGCCGTGGGCAGTATAGAGAAGTATAGAGACTCAGCAGTATAGAACAGGGCCGTGGGCAGTATAGAGAAGTATAGAGACTCAGCAGTATAGAACAGGGCCGAGGGAAGTATAGAGAAGTATAGAGACTCAGCAGTATAGAACAGGGCCGTGGGCAGTATAGAGAAGTATAGAGACTCAGCAGTATAGAACAGGGCCGTGGGCAGCATAGAGAAGTATAGAGACTCACTACGCCTAGAAAAACCATAACACGCAATGAAGACCCAGAGAAACACAACAGAAAGCATTAGATGTTTTTCATTTCCACGTCATTTCAATTCTCAGGATTTAAGTTACAGTAAGATTCCATGTGTTTGTTCCTGATTTTACATACGACTTCATAAATATGCAGTATATACAGTACCTCCATAACCTCACCGTAGAAAAGGTGTAGGTATCACGGGGGCGGTCAGAGAGAGAGGGGTTGTGTGTCCGGCAGCCCTATGCAGTCCTGGGGAGGGGTCATTGTGGATGACGAGTGCTCTCTGCTGGGATGCGTCTCACACACTTCTAAACTACGACCTCTTCATTGACCTTCTGTAATCGATATTCAGACTCTTCCAAAGCAGGCTGCTTCAAATCAACATACTGGAATGGTATAAAGCAAAGCTAGGTTCATGAAAACAAAACAAAAAATGATTTATCTCAAAAATGAGTTGGCAGCCATCATATCCAAAAGGCAAACGACAATAAAGAAAAGGTATTTAAAACCAATAGATATTGATGAAATGACAAGGCTGAACAATATTTTAACAATGTATGGATTATAGCTGCATGTTTTCATACCAAATAGCAACTTTATTATCCATTTGTAGAGAGGGAGGATGCACAACTAAGAGTTTGTTGAGGGCGAGTCCAACATTTAAATAGAAAAGGTCAACTTTCCTATTTGCTCCAGTTCATTTATTATCGAAAACCCCACATTTCAGCACTCCAAAACTTGTCTTGGCTATAATACATGGACTAGAGTAAATACTGTGACCTTTATTTTCTTTTGAAACTGTATTGCTACTAAAATAATGGTATTCTCTACAGCATGGCTCCTACCAATCTTCAAATGTGCTGTGCCAACCGGGGTTCCTTGTCATGTCTTGTAAAGGTCTTGTAAAGGTGTTGCAAAGGTTCTACATTGGGCCGGCCAAATGATTGAGTTAACTCATTTCATTAAACAGGAAGCATGCTGAACAAAACATCATATTATACAATACATATTCCTACCTTGATACTAAACCTCAAACAGAATGCAGATTCTTACAATATGAACATACGACCAGACATACAGTTTAAGTATTTGTGCTTGGCATTTTCCATCAAGATAAAATGAATGAACAGATAAATACACACGAATAAATTAATAAAAACGGAATATGTTCAGGTGCCACATGGAAGGTTTCTCTTCAGCTCAACACCGAGGGTTCGAGATCAAAAGAGATGGAGCGTCTGCAGCTGTGCTTAGAACCTGGAACAACACGAGCGGGATGTGATACATGACATGGATGTTATAATGTAAGTTGTGTTGGATAACTGTCTGAATTAGAGGGTGCCTTAATCATTATCATAGGAGCACGAGAATTTACAGGCAAACGCATTTTGGGATGTGACTTCTAATGACCTTTGACCTTTGATTAAGGCACATATAAGCACATGATGTGTTGATTGGTTGTTATCAAGTCTCACCCAATGACACACAATCCTTCACTTGTGAGCCCAGTCAAAATCATTAAGCATTGATTTGGATATACTATACTATAACAGGGAAATACTATACTATAACAGGGATATACTATACTACTATACTATAGCAGGGATATACTATGATGAATCTTGAATACTATAATAAGCTTTCTACGAGATCATTAAATAAACTATGTATCTTCTTTAACATGTTTATATGCAGTATAGACAGTTATGAGTGAATTAGTAGTAGGCTGTGTTGTTGAATATTCCCTCTGAACCACTGAATTCTACATCAGTTGCTGGTCCAACAGCGCCCCCAAGTGGTGAGAAACCGCAAACACCGCTGAGGCTGAGGGAGATGACCTGTTTCCCACCGCTTTTAAAGTCGCACAGAAACGGACGTTTGAGATCATCTAACGTCCGTAGTTTGACGTATTTCCGACGCAAACAAGCTATGAGGGTGGGACATAATGTTTAGAGGAATTTGATTGGAACATTGACAAGTGGACGGGTTTTAAGAACTTTAGACAGATTCGATAGAAGGATAGCGTTGATTGACGGGTGGATGTCGTGAGATTATTGGCCCTAAAATCTAAGGTACCTGTTGTCGTCATTGCACGTGACCTACCGTTTTCCAGACATTATATACTTTGATATAAGATTACAACAAAAGTAGAATTTTGTATTTTCTTTTGGCATACATCGTTGAATAGGTGAACACTATGACCAATTATGTGAACCAAAATGGGACAGAATGCTTTTTTCATTTCATTGCGACTTTAAGTCCAAAGTATGGTGTGACCATGTGAAAATTACAAGTTCTTTAACTCAAAGAAAAAATCACATCAAACAAAACGTAAAGTCTGACATGCTTGTGAAACTATGAAGTTAAAGAGGTATATTGTACTTCTAGAGGGCCATTATGTGCTGTGTGTCAACAATGCTTTACTGGGAGACTTTTCAAGGAGGTAAAATAATGATTTGGGGACTTTCATTTCAGAGTGCACATGTATGAGAAAATGTTTTTGGAGAGATTCGTCCCTTTAAGGTGACAAAGGGGCCAACGATAGACGCTGCCATCAAACAGCCATGTCATGTTACAGCTAGGTATTGCAGAGCTAGAAGAAACCTGCCCAGACCCCTGCTGCTAGATAAACAGGGTCTAGTTTGTTCTCTTTCTGCAATAGCTGGTCGGGCACACTCTTCCATTTGCTCCCCAAGTGTTCTTTAATTCTGACTTTAATATATTCTACTGTTCTAATCTAATCATTCAAAAGAAATGCCGGAATGTTCCAAAGGCCAAAGGAAAACCTCTGACTTAATATTCTGCAGAACTGCAGAGTCCACTAACGATGTATCCCAACTGACTGACAGCAGGCCTGTGCAGCTCAGTTAATTGAGCTAGATCCTTTAAAAGAAAAATCAGCTTTTTTTGGTTTGAATCCCCGCTAGCACCACAAACGGAGAAGTTTAATGATGCGTTAGATCAAAACATCTACTACAGTAGATGTTCCTATTCTTATACAACAGACTGAGCTTCATTAACTGAAAAGAGAACTTCAAAAAAGCCGCCGCTAGCATGGAAGAGTGCTTCTCCTGATGTGCTGTCTTACCGCTCGGTTTGAATGCTGCAGGTGCAATTTAAGAGTTTTAAGACTTCGACATCATCAAAGGTATTCATGCTCATACACTGTAGGTTTAGTAATCTAGTTTACCTAGTAGGTCTGACAAAAACATCATGAGGTTGACGCAACAATCGGGTGAAGGAACGGTCCAATGGGAACTCCTTCATCTTTCACTTCGCCAGAGGCCAAGTCCTTGTGTGCCGTTGACTCAGTTGCTGCTTTTGCTGTCGACGGACGTCTGTGAGTCTCCTTTGTCCTTTTTCTTCTCGTCGTCTTTGAAGAAGAGCAGAGGGAACATACCGAGGATGCAGCCGATGCCCACGCCGATAGCCTTACCCTGCCAACACGGAAACAGAAACGACAGCCTTACCCCACCAACAGGAAACAGAAACGACAGCCTTACCCCGCCAACAGGAAACAGAAAGGACAGCCTTACCCGCCAACAGGAAACAGAAACGACAGCCTTACCCGCCAACAGGAAACAGAAACGACAGCCTTACCCCGCCAACAGGAAACAGAAAGGACAGCCTTACCCCGCCAACAACAAGAGGCACAAACAACGAACAATGTTGTGCTTTTTTTTTTATAGATCGAGGTGTCAGTCCACGCTATCTTCACATTCGCTCTCAATCTATTAGACAGAATGGGAGCAGAGAGGAAGTGAGGAGTTGGAGGCTCCAGAGATTCATTTAGATTCCTGTGGGTTATTTTAATCTCAAAGGGACCCCTGACTAACCTGTCAATCAAAAAAAGCTTCTAATAATACATTCATTAAAATATGGAATCTATCAGAATTTGTACCCTAACATACAGCTAGCAGCACAAATAAATGGCATTTGAGTAAACAATTTAGCCTATGCTACTTACAAATTGCCTAGTCTAGCCTAGGCTACTTAGCAATGAGATGTGGTATTTAGTTCTGTGGCCTACTACCAAAAATAGGCCTGAATCCTTTCAGCCGAAGAAAGCTGAAGAAAGTTATTTCAACTTTTTTTTGCACTTTGTGTGAAAAAGATTTTAACAAATCAGTCTGGCGTTTATTTGTCAAAACGGTTAGCCTCACCCCGGGGGGGTAGAAGGGACTCACTCAGCTTGTAGCTTTCCTTTTCCTTTTCTACAAGATCATGAAATAAATTTGGGTCGCACGTCAGCAGAGTCGGTCGACAACTAGAAACCAACAAAAACGTTTTCATCCCTGAGAGAAAACATTGGGGGTTACGCCCCAGTGGGGTGAAATCCAGTTTATGCGTTTGCATAACCAATGCACCCTGGGAAAATGACACCAGTGAGAGGCATGAAAGCACATGAGTAGACTCAGGGATCAAATCATGTCACCAAGGATTGAACCACCTCATCAGACCTAGTTGAGTGAACCACTAGGCCACCTGGACGGCACCAGCATGTCTGATGGACTGTAGCTACTAGACATACTGTACCGGACACCTACCTAACACATAATGGCCTTCCATTACGGCAACTTCTCTGTAACTATGATCTTTTAGAAATCATTTGAAACGCTTGAGGCTATTCTAATTAACTCCTTAATTAGGTTTTCAAAGGATCTTTTAAAATTCATGTTTTATAAATATTTTCACAGCAAACTAAAATCAGAAGCTTGATTAAATGTGTTTCATTGTCTGACTTAATTAATGCCGAAAGCCATGACATAATATAATATTGATGGTTTATACGGTCGTAAGTGATGATCACTTATGAACCTTCACAGGAACAGAATACAGAGTGGCCAGTACAAAATAATTCTCTCACTTCACCTGGGTGGAAATACTATTTGAAATACTTTAAATTACTTCTACTATCAGGTGGGCGGGGCTAGTGTTTTTGGGAACAGCCGATATTGAAATTATTTCAAATAGTATTTTGAGCCAGGTTAAATTCCAGTGATCGATATAGATGTACATGTAGATGTGGATGTTGTTTGAACAGTCACATTAGCAGAGACAGAGAGGACTGGCAGAGTTTAGACAGGGGGGCGACACCAGAATAGTCTTATCCACCGTGTCAGTCAGAATAATCACCTTGTAAACAAACCCTTCACAGGGCAGACAAGTAAACAAATAAACGAGACGGAACAAGACGGCGGTGTGAGGCGGTGGTCGTCTACCCACCGAGTGCTGGCTGACTCTGGTCTGCCACATGTCCGCCTGCTTGGGGCTGAGGTCAGGGATCTGCATGCCCAGTCGACAGGCCAGCGCCTCCACGTACCCCGCCAGCCTGAGGGGACAGGAGACACGTTATCATCTTCCCAGCGCGGTGCGGTCAACCTCTCACAGACGTGCGCAGAATCCAGGCGAAAATATGCGATGATGTTATTCGCCTGGATAGTGGGGGTGTTCACATCCATACGAAGAGCAACCAAACACAGCTCTTTTCTTATTGTTCAATGGGAATTTGTGAAAGCTCTGTGTCGTCCATTTCCTTTGCTTGTTTTGACAACCTGGATATGCACACGACGTTTTCTAAGAATGTTTAGTAAGCTGGATCACTCTCTTTCACACGCACGCTCGTGCTCGCACTTTGTTGACATTGACAAGTGCTGTCTCCAATCAATCAATCAAAGCTTTGATTGTTACTCTGCCTGAAGACTCACAGACATAAATATTCCACAAACCCGAACGGATTACATAATAGGTTGAATTCAAAATGGATGGTAAATAGACACAAAAGAATCCCAGAGAGACTTTATTCATATTTCATTTGTTTTTGGGTGCGCTTTGGGGGTGTTTTTTTGGACAGGCTAACGTGACTTCATTGTCTTGCACTAGCATTAGCCACCAGTGGAAATTGGAACGAACAAAGGCTATCTACAACATGGAATTAACTGAAAATGATCTCCATCAGTCAAAAACACCATCAAGTCGAAAATGAGGCCCTCGTTCAAAAAATTCGCCACCACAGAGAAAACACAAACAAATAAATAAACAGATGTGTATGATAAACGAGCGGATTAGGGAGGCGCCGTTGTTCGTGCGCCCGCCGGTACATCAGACCCCACCGCGGCGGTGCTGCTCGGTCTCGGGGGTGACGGATGGGGACACATCCCCGTGTACCACGCAGCGCAGGAACCTATTAAACCACACTTACCGCACTCTAAGTGAGCGCTGTGAGGTATGGAACGCGGCCCCGGTCGATAGGAGCAACCAATAACAGCAATGCATTACAGCAGGACTACAGCGGCCGTGAGGGACTGGCGTACACAGAAATCAACTCTGCCCCTCCCTCAAGGCCCACTCAGTGTTGAGTAGCCGGCCCACTGACAGCCCAGGCAGTGTGTTAAGGCCACAGCGGCCATGATGTATCAGCATGGGCCTAACTGCTTGAGGGCCCAGTCGTCCATTAGATAGAGTTTCTGGACACAATCCAGAAAATGTTTTCATTGCAGCAGAATTGCTAAGTCAACAGCTTGTTGCAGATGCTAAGCGGACAAACAAGGAGCTATGAATAGCTGTGTGTGCGTGTGTGTGTGCGAGAGAGAGAGAGAAAGAGAGAGAGAGAGAATGTGTGTGTGTAGACCTTTCAAACAGCAGGGGGCAGAGCTAAGTCAGGATTGGGGCAGGGGTCACTCTGGGTGAGCGGTCAGTCTGTGGGAAAAAGTGAACTCTCTGAACAAATCAGTGAGCGGACATGACTGGACACCGATAATCACCTTGGCTCAGACACCACCTCTTCACTGAGAGCAGGAGGGACTGCAGATGCTCTCACCCGCATCTCAATGCTCCAGAAGGTTTTATTTTAAGGAGAAGGACTTTTGGTTGGCACCAAGGTGCTTAATAATAATAATAATAATAATGCATTTTATTTCAAGGCGCCTTTCAAAACACCCAAGGTCAACATGGTTAAAACAAGTAAACAGACTAAAATAAAATAAAAATTAACAAAGGTACAACAATAAAACAATTATAAATATCAATCTACAAATTCCAAAATTATAGAGAGTATGTCTGTATGAAGAGGTGTGTTTTGAGACAGGAAACAAAGGTGGGGAGATGGTCGGATGCACGGATGTTTCTGGAAAACCATCCGACACCTCAGGTAGAGGAAGCGGGGGACCATCCGAGCCGTGACACCGCTGACCTCACCTGAGGAGGTCGTCGAGCCCTGGAAGGAGAACTCTATGATCGAGGCAGAGCCAGAAGATGAAAGAGCTTCCTCATCGATTTCCCTGCAGGAGGTCACTGAGGTAGTCAAACAACTCCACAGTGGCAGAGCCCCAGGGACTGATGAGATCCGTCCAGAAATGCTGAAGGTGCTGGGTGTTGAGGGGCTGTCTTGATTGACACGCCTCTTTAACATTGCGTGGAAGTCCGGGTCAGTGCCAAAGGAGTGGCAGACTGGGGTGGTGGTCCCAATATTCAAAAAAGGGGACCAGAGGGTGTGTGCCAATTATAGAGGCATCACATTACTCAGCCTCCCAGGGAAAGTGTACTCTAAGGTGCTGGAAAGGAGGGTCCGGCCGATAGTCGAACCTCAGATTGAAGAGGAACAATGCGGATTCCGTCCTGGTCGTGGAACCACCGACCGACCAGCTCTTCACTCGCGTGAGGATCTTGGAGGGGGCTTGGGAGTTTGCCCAACCTGTCTACATTTGTTTGGTGGATTTGGAGAGGGCTTATGACCGGGTGCCTCGAGAGGTCTTATGGAGACAACAATTCTGTCTCGGTAATCGCCATAACACTGATATGTTAAGGAGCGTCCTCCGCACGGTGAATCTGAGGAGACGCCGGCTCTGGAGCGAAGCCTCGGCTCTAGGGCGTGTCGCTCCGCGGCGCTGTCGTACCCTCGGGACCGCGACGGGGGGGCTATGGATCCTGACGCCGAGGCGTCCGGAGGGCGTGTTTACTGGGTCGTCTGGGGGGGGGAATGTTTACCGAGCCGTGGTGTTTACCGAGCCGCGGTGTTTACCGCCGCTAGGACGCATCATATCCTCGCTGTGCTGATGTGACACCACAGACAGCGGGGGGGATTAGCGTCAGCTCACTCGTCAGCGTGTCTGCTTGTTGAGCAGACTTGTAGCTCCGGGGCTGCAGGACACAGAGAGGTGCCTGGAGGAGTTTACTGTAGAGTAGAAATAGAGGGGTACATTGTTTTGTCAGTGATTCTTACCCAAGTCCAGCCAGGTCTGATACCAGGTTCCCCAGAGCAGCAGCTGTGAGGAGAGAGAGAAAGAGAGAGAGAGAGAGAGAGAGAGAGAGAGAGAGAGGGAGGAAGAGGGTCAGTTTTCTACTGGACCTGTCAAACTGCGATCGTGTCGTGACGGTGATCAGATAAGTGGTAATCAAAGTCTTATCTGAAGATTTATCACACGGCTCTCTGGAATACTCGATTCCGA
Source organism: Borostomias antarcticus (assembly GCF_949987555.1). Lineage (NCBI taxonomy): Eukaryota > Metazoa > Chordata > Actinopteri > Stomiiformes > Stomiidae > Borostomias > Borostomias antarcticus. Next base: position 2,771,743 of record NC_140241.1, read on the forward strand.
TTGGACAATCGCACAATCTACCGGACAATTACTTCTTGATAATTGACTGACGTCTCGGGCAACCAAGCAATATTGACCGCTGCTAAGGGCAACACATTATGGGCATTGATCTGAAGCAGTCCATGGCCCGAGCACATGGGGAACCAATTCGCTGGCGAAATAAAAAGTGAATGTCATTGTTAAGTAGCGGTGGTGAAAGAAATTAAGGCAAGTAGCCTCAGGGTTCTGAACGCAATGTCGGGCTAATTTTTCGATGATGATGATGATGATTAATGGGCTATTAATAGGCCTACACTTTTTGTTTCATCAGCAAAATGGTTCCGTGTGCTTGGGCAATGGACATTTTCAGAGATTGGCTTGAAAATGCCAAAACTGTTATTAACGGTTTAGAATGTTCAGCAACTTTCAGACAACTTTCAACTTTTGCCCGTAGACATAATGTGTTGCCCTTAGCAGCGGTCAATATTGCTCGTTTGCCCTTGACGTCGTTCAATTATCGAGAAATAACTGACTGGTAGAATGTGCGATTGTCCAATCAGAACAGAGTATTTCAGAGATCCGTGTAATAAATAGCGATATAGGACTCCTGCCATCAGCGTCACCTCCACATTATTATCAAGACATTAGACCAATCAGATAGGTGGTAGAGGCGGAGTCCAATCAGATGGGTGGTAGAGGCGTAGACCAATCAGATGGGTGGTAGAGGCGTAGACCAATCAAATGGGTGGTAGAGGCGGAGTCTATGCACATCCAAGTCTGTATCAGATCTCCACCAATGCAGAGCATGTTTGCTACTTGTGGGACCCCCATCAACATGACCTCCTTATCCCATAAACAGCAGTGCTGCAGGAAGGCTTGGACAGCAGACCAAGGACAGGGAGACAATGTCAGAGAGGCGGGACATATGGACAGACTGATAAGTAGCTGGGAAGGACGTCCCAGTTGAGGGGGGGGCGAGCTAATTAGTCATGACACGCAGGACAAACTTCTGAACCAATCAGAGAGCAGGCAAATTAGAGGTATACCTAGATGCAAATGAAAGGCTTAGAAAGAGAGAGAGACACAGACAGAAACATACAAAGAAACAGAGAGAGGGGACAGAGCAAGGACAGAGAGAGAGAGAGAGAGAAAGAGAGAGAGAGAGAATAGAATAAGTCGCCGACTGACAATGACTGCTACATCTCCCCCATAGCAACACTAACATTTCACCATCATTACTTCTGCTAATTGTGCTGCGTAGCCTGAAGCATCCGCAGACAACATTCCTGCTCCGAGTCAGCCTCTTAATGACTCTTAATAGAAGCCCTACGAACTTTGTATTAGGTTTCTTATTCTCATTGAGATGGTTTCATACCGCTTTTTCTTCTGCCTTCCTTCTTCCAAGTTAAAAACTGTCCAACGCAATTAGAGGCTTCACCCACCCAACACGTGATTGGATAAAAACTTCAACATTCCCAGGCTGCACCGGCCAAACGTGATTTGATTGGCTAACAACTTTAAAAGGTTCCAGGCAGCACCCAAACCAAATTACCGGATACAGTTTTGGAGTAGGCTGGCCCTAGACATGGTCTCCCAGATAGCAAGCGGATGTGTATTGATTCTGGGCCATATATGGGCCGGAACTAAGCCACAAGGGCCAGATCTGGCCTGTATATGGCCCAGATCCGCTTGCTATCTGGTCTGAATCTCTTAGTGAATGGAAACCAGGCTCTACTCCCCCAAGGAGAGCTTGATGTCACAAGGTTACATCAGACAACAGACACTGGGGCTACGTTCCAAATTGCATACTTCCATACTATATAGTATGCCAAAAAAGGATGTAGTATGTCCCAATACATAGTATGCCACATGCAGTATGGCAAAAATACCAGGATGTCCTACTGTACTACATCCGGTCGTATTTTGCAGTACGCAAGCCAGCAGACTTGTCTGGCTATTCTGACCCACAATCCATTGCACAGTGGAAATTACGAATGTCACTTTATGGACAGCGATGGATGTGGGCAAATTTCAAGGTGCAATGTTATGACAAATGGTACGTCCCAATTGTATGCGTACTGTGTGCAAAGTACGTACTTACAAAGAGTAAAAAGTATAAGTGATTCAGAACGCAGCCTGGGACACCCTAGTTTGCTGGGATCGGCCTCAGCCAATCAATCTACATCAGCTGATCGGAATGTCATGGCAACAAGGTGCTGGGAGTCACAGAGACTGAAGGTTCCGTCTCTCGTCAACAAACCAAGACCTGAATGTAGATGATTGACTGAGGACGAACACAACTGTATTTCTCTCTCTCCTCCTCCCTCCCTCCCTCCCTCCCTCCCTCCAGGTTAATCATATCAACCCCTTGGGACTCAATCTTTATTAGGGGAAAATGTAGCGCTGATGTCTTTACAACTGTCCCAGGTTGCCTGTCTGTAATTTATTGTTCCAGTTACAAGAACAACATTATTATTATAGATTTTTTGTCGTTGCTGGAGAAAGTGGACCAGATTTTAGGCAGACTTCCAAGGTCAGAAGGCGAGGTACGTTTCACTCGACCATAGCCCAATACAAGTCAGAGCTGCTTTTCATCACTGTAGACATGGGGGGTAAAAGGGTCTGGGTGGGATATAAGGCACTTGTTTATAGGATGAGTTCTCCCTTTGCATTCATTATCATTAAACATGGAAATTATTGAATCAGTGTAATTTTAAAAACTACAATACGCTATCTTTGTCCAATACCCAACATGGTTTGAGTGAATGAGACAGGCCTTGGTAACTGTGCACCCTCTTTTGAGGTAACTTATGGATATAAAATGGTACCTTATGGATATAAAATGGTACCTTATGAATATAAAATGGTACCTTATGGATATAAAATGGTACCTTATGGATATAAAATGGCTGTTGACTGTACATAGGAGAAAACTCACAATAACCGGATTACAGGCAAACAGTAATCCAGTGATAGTGTGTTGATCGATATTCCCTAGTCTCTGGTACTGTTAATCCAATGATGCTGTTATCGATCAACATCCTCTAGTCTCTGGTACTGTTACAGAGTGGGCTTAGTAAGAATTCGATCAGAAGACTCTGGAGCTAGCTAGCACATCCATTTCCTCAAAGCAGCCAGTCCACCACACACAGCGCTGAATAACTCCCACCGGTCCCATTTCTCCACTCCCAGCTACATGCGGACTGGTTTAAGCCATTAAAGCTTATACCAATTATATGCTCCTAGACTGATGTAAAACAGTCCACGCTTCCTGGGTGGAAGGGGGAGATCTGGAACGAGGAGAATGATTTAATGATGGCGAGGGACAAAGCACTCTGGGAAAATGGATGCGTCACATTTTGATCAAAGTTGGCTTCAAACACTGTTGGTCCTCATTACACTGACACAGTGCCTGTCTGTGTATGTGTGTGTGCGTGTGTCTGCCTGTGTGTGTCTTTGAGTGTGTGTATGTGTGTGTCTTTGAGTGTGTGTGTGTTTGTGTCTGATGGCCTTAAAATAGCTCTGCAGTATCTCAGCAGGGGACAATTTGGCTGACCAAGGGTATAGCATACGCATGTGGGCGCGCACACACACACACACACACACACACACACACACACACACACACACACACACGCACACGCACACGCACAGGAACAAAAGTGTTTTGTAGCCAGATTCGATCAAAAGTTTCCCCCTGAGTTGACACCTCACACAACACTCACTCACATTCACACCCTCTCTCTGGACGTTTCCTGGCGTGAACAGACCCCATCAGCATTCATGATTCCTGAGGGAGAGAGCAGCCAGCTGATGACGTGTGGCTGTAGTTAAGCTAGAGACCAGGGCTGTGCCGGTGTGATCTGCAGCAGGACTGTAAAGGTCACGGCCAGGTTAATATGGTCTTCTGATGAAATGAATTCATTCAAATAATCCCCTTGGAATAAAAAAGTTCAAGACGAAGAAAATTGGAGAATAATTCTCCGTACATTATGGAAACTCTCTCATCATACTTAACATATTATTGAACCCAAAGGGAATGCGGCTTAAAGGACAGGTTTGGAGTTTAGCATTATAAGCCACGTTATAAGGTTATTTACGATCATATACAACGGGCGGAATCAGTGTTTCGTCAAACGGTGCACTCTCGAGAGGGACAGTGGCTAGTGTAGAAGATTTTTAACTGATCTAGTCAAAAAGGATTTGCCAAGACTCGCTCAAAGAGGTTAAGTCTGGTTTATTGAGAAAACATACAACGCAAGGACTTCAGGACAACGCACATGAGTGGTTTATCCAAGTGAAGTGCCGCAGTCTGGTCTTGCGCGGCCTTATATTCAAGCAATACACAGATATGACGCTTCCAGGGATGTGATTGGCTAACCCATTGTACACGTCATATTAAATGGCAGGCGTCATCAACAGTGGTCGAGAATACAGACACGTGACATGAGAAAAGGCGGTAATTCTTGCAGGGACAAAGGGACAAAGGATGGTTATTCTGGAGCAGACAACGTCTAGGTGTCTCGACCTCCTGGAGCGGTCATCCTGTCTATGTGGAAGGTTGAGGGAGGTGGTGAATTACAAAGGAGGTGGTGAAACGTGAAACTACAATTTCTATGACACTAGTTTCAGTGCAAACTAGAATGGAGAAGTACAGTATGTCCCCTCCTTCCCTCCACTACTCTGGGGGTCCACCTTGGGCAAGTGGTCGTACCCCCCTAGCCCCCCTTCCTGGGGTTACAGGTAACAACCCCTGATGATGGAACACAACCATAGAGGAAGAGAGACCTGTCCCGGAGGAAGTCTGGGGCCCCCTGTCTGGAATGAGTCCCCAAGTGAAGGAGTTCAAGTATCTGGGGGTCTTGTTCACGAGTGAGGGAACCATGGAGAGGGAGTTTGACCGGAGAATCGGAGCAGTTGGTGCGGTTCTGCAATCGCTTTACCGCACTAATGTGACGAAAAGAGAGCTGAGGCCGAAAGGCAAAGCTCTCGATCTACCGGTCTATCTTCGTTCCTACCCTCACCTATGGTCATGAAGGATGGGTCATGACCGAAAGAACGAGATCAAGGATACAAATGATCATGATCTTTCTCCGGAGGGTGGCTGGTGGGGATTGGTATCGAGAACCCGTATTTTTTGGTACTGCTACGTGTACTAAATATTGATGAGCTCTATACACAGTATATTGCTACCATCAAAAGTTACTTATAGTACAGTGCTATATATTCAAATCAAATCAAACTTTATTTGACACACACACACACATATATATATATACTGCAACTGAGCGTCAGAGAACCCATAAATAAACACTGGGGGAGGTAATAAATCCAGGAGAGGTGATTTATCTGCCTTATCACAGCTCCATGTGGGTTCTATCAACCCCCTCCTCTTTAAAGTGTGACCACTCGACTGGATGTGAAGGAAAGTCAAGGTGTTTGTATCTTTCATAGGCAGTGACTTCAGCAGAGATTTCAAGGTACACAGCAGCAGTTCACACAACCACACACACACAAGTGCACACACGCAAACACACACACACTGCCGCCATATTGTACTTCAGGACGCGTCCTCTGCACCTCTCACACTGGCTGATGGATCATTTCATGTGACGGTAGCTATCTATGGTTCCCGAGTGCCGAAATGGAAAATATAATTCTGTTAAAATGCAAATGCCTTTGAAATGTCTGGAGAGGAATATTATCATACATACATATGAATGAATACTCATTACATTCAGCTCTTTCAGCACATTGAGATGATTCATATTCACAATGAAAAGTGCTTTCCAAAATGATTAAAGGAGTAGTAAAGGGACAATGCATGTTTAGCACTTTTTTAAGGTTACTTATGATCATATACAATGGTTCAGATCAAAACGTTGATAATACTAGCACTTTTGAGAAAGTCTGATAATTGCTCTACCACCGTTTTGGTCATACAATGGATGTGGATGGGCACCTTGAAAAATCTTTCAAAAACATGTTAAACTCTCGATTTCAAAGACAAGAAGCTCCTGTTTGGAGTTTCTGGGGCTTCAATTTGACATCATGTTTAGTATTCACAAGTGCACAGATGAACTTTTCATATACTGAACGTTTCTGGATTCAAACTGAATCATTTTGAACATTACTGTTAGGTACAGTACCTGCCATGGTTGAAATCCCAAGGATCACTCCTATGGACAACTCAATCTGTGTGCCCTAGAACAAAACAAACAATAACAATAGTCAGTTCTCATTTGTTTACATGTGGGTCTAATACAATTTATAATACTAACTAAGAAGAGCTTGCTTGATTAAGTTCACCTATTGCAATGAAACTAATACTGCAAACTCTGAGGTACTCTTATATCAAATAAACCTCAAATACCTAAATACTTTCAAGTATTTATTTGAGACAGGTCGGAGGTAAATACGAGATCACATGATCGGTATGTTTCCTGCCACTGTAAAGTAGCACAAAACCCCAGCTGAAGGCCTAGAGAATGATTCTCTATTATGGGACCAGACACATGGCCTCATAAGACTATCCCGATCTCCCAAGCTCACATGCAGTCTGACAGTCTGGCAACTCTCAAGACAAATCCGTTTGTGCTCGGCCAAAAGTTTGCCTGTCCAATCAGCGTCCAGTTTAGTTGATGATGATAATCATAACAAACACACTGCCCCCGAGGAGGTCGCGGTCGATGTTGATAAGCAGCACTTGTATCAGAACTGCTGAGCATAACTTTATTGTAAGAACAGCAAATAACTGAATTCAATGCTTATCCCTGAGGGGAATGTTTTCACTCTTCTCCTGACTAGCTAGCTAGCTAGCTAGATAGCTAGATAGATCTAAAATCTAAAATGTCATTTCATTCTAAAATGTCAATCTAAAGTGTCAGTGAAGTCCATGGCATGGCATCCCGCCAATCAGAGGATGCATTAAAAAGTCTAATGGTGGCAGGATCAGTCTGCCACTGAAGGCACTCCTCTGCCTGACCAGAGTATCATGGAGAGGGTAAGAGACATTATCCATGATCGCCTTCAGTTTGGTAGATGGCTTCTGTGTTTCCAGCCCATTCCAACCTGTTGTCCAGTTGCATACTGTGCCTAAGTACTCCCTGGGTATTTCCAGTCTCTCCATGGAACATTCTAGCTTCCTGTAACGCAATCTTCTGTTCTCATGAGTAGACCAGCTTGTTGTTATCCGTTCTTTATGCTAGTATACAGCGGTCGCCCCCCCCCAAAAAGATACGAAAAGGACAAAAAACAATCACAGGACTCGAGTACAAAAACAAAAAGCTGTTACAACCGTCTGCTGCTCGCACGGCGCCATCTAGACCACATCTCCTTCTAAGTGGGCCCATGAGATCAGGATGGCTAACAGACACACGATACCTGCAGCACAGTAGCTCCAAGACCGACTCCTCAGAATTAAATCAGTCCTCACTTTAGCTTTGAGATGAGAAATGGAAGGAGAAATTAATTGTTATTGTATTCTACTTAAATCGATCCGTTTTAGTTCATAACACTGGCAAAGGCTTCAGATCTTGAGGTTCTGTGTGGTCTCTCAGACAGCTGGTCAGCGCTTCTGGGAGAGAATTATATTGTAGACAAAGCTAGCTGCATCTCGCCTGACTGCCCATTAAATAAAGTTTATTTAATTTCCACAACAACATATTGCATTTGGTTCTGCATGTATATTCAGAATCATCTGAATATTTACACTGAGGTTGATGTGGACACAAAACACGGAGGGCCAAGGCTCATATGTAAACTTATAGCCAGTTAGTAAGCCTATATGATCCTGTTCATGCATTAGTATGCTAAACAAACAGACTTAATTTCAGCTCGAGCGTACATGTATTTCCATTTACAGTATATCTAACAAAGTGTGGCGTCACTATGGCCAGGGGTGTAGTGGTGACTAAAGAAGTGGGTATACTCTGACTAAAGAAGTGAGTATACTCTGACTAAAGAAGTGGGTATACTCTGACTAAAGAAGTGGGTATACTCTGACTAAAGAAGTGGGTATACTCTGACTAAAGAAGTGGGTATACTCTGACTAAAGAAGTGGGTATACTCTGACTAAAGAAGTGAGCATACTCTGACTAAAGAAGTGGGTATACTCTGACTAAAGAAGTGGGTATACTCTAAATAAAGAAGTGGGTACACTCTGACTAAAGAAGTGGGTATACTCTGACTAAAGAAGTGGGTATACTCTGACTAAAGATGTGGGTATACTCTGACTAAAGAAGTGGGTATACTCTGACTAAAGAAATGAGCATACTGTAGCAGAAATGTTTGTTTTTACACGAGTGGTGTGGGTCCATAGATAAAGAAGTGGGTAAATAATAATAATAATAATAATAATAATAATAATAATGCATTAATTATATACAATAATGTATACTCCGTATACCTGCGGATACCCTCCACTACACCATTGACTGTGGCTGATAACGCAAAAGGTTTGACCTTGATCAATCTGAGACTTACAGCGACAATCATGATGGCGTTGTCCAGGAATCCAAACCCCACGAATGGGATGGCGTTGTGGATAAGAACTGCAATACAGAAAAAAATCAGAAATTAGTTGCTCGACCCAGGAAGCATAAGGACACAGAACTTCGATTTCAATTATATTGATCAGATACAGTATGATGATACAATATCCTATTGTAAATTGTATTTAATGAATAGTAATCAATGTATCATACTGTATGAGTCATTACCAATTTACTAAAATTTGCAATTTTCAAAGATGCTTGTGTATCAAATTAACGTCTAACATTCCTTCTCTGCTTGCTTTCTCCTTTTGGAAAGTCAAAGCACACCAAGATAAAAAAGAAAAATAAACATTAGCCGCGGAATGAGACAAATAAGGTAAAATATTCTAGCAAAAAACAACTCCAGTCTGGTCTGAATGGTCCCATTCTATCCCAGTCACCCCTAGCAGGCTGCATTCCGTTCCGTGCCAGTCATCGTTCGTCCTGCCAGGGCGCATGTGGGTCTACAGCTCACCATGGGGGTGTGTGTGCAGTGACAATAAGCCAATGCAACAAGAAATGTACTTTCCGACTGAGTTCATCATGATACTGCAGTGTCTCAAAGGTATAAACAAGCTTGAACAAGTTTTCAGTGTACGTAAATTAAGCAAATTTGATTTGGCAGTGTTTCACTGTGACCTGAGATGAAAGAAGTGGACTGGGGGTTTCCTGCCTCTCACTGAAAATAACACCCCCATGAAGAGAAAAGGAAGACGGGGATGAAAAGACAGGTGATGCTTGGTTGTGAGGGACAAAGTGACTATTTCCATGGCTAAGCTCCTTGGGAGCACAGTATGCCAACATAACCTCAAGCATTTCATGTTTACATTTACAAGAAGGGACAGAGCTTTACTTCCTGAGGAGGCTCAGGTCCTTCCATGTATGGAGAACATTGCTGAACATGTGTAACGGTCAGGAAAATGTGGTACGTCCCTTTAAGAGGTGGGTCACATGTGTGCTTGGGAAGCAAAGGCTCTGCCCCATGCTTGGTGCCAAAGTTTTAGTTGGTTGAGCGATCACTTACTGTACCTACGAGGACATACTGAAGCTTCCATATTTTCTTTCCTTTTATTATTATAGATAGATGGTTTCACAATGACAAGCAATCAAGGGTTGCATGTAAATGTCACAGGTGTATGTAACATGGAGGTTTCACCAGTTTCCACAAAATGTTTAAAGGCACCACAATGGGTAAAAAACAAAGCCAACCAAGGACTAAACAATAAAACGAAGGTACACACTCAACAAGTGGAGAAAAAAAGACAAAGCTTACAAACTTATAAGATGACACAGGAAACACCAGGAGCAACACACAGCTACAGTAAATAATGAACAGACAAAGAACAAGAGGGGATCTACATGAAGGCTATATATACACAAACTAACAAGACAGGTGGAAACCAATCAAACAATCAGTGGTACAGGTGTCCTCTCAATCAGTCAAGTTAGCCAGCTGTAGTCCTCATGCCAGCTATTGGGGCGGGGTTTCCAACAACATCTCTGGTTGGTGGAGACATTGCTGTTGCACTATAGGATTGTGGGTAGTGTATTTTTCCTGTATGAACAGCAGTAGTTTGAGGGGACAAAATACTGTCAAAAAATTAGGTTTGAGATAGAATTCTGAAACATTTCACCCCACATCTACCATGTCATGAAGATGTTGTCATTTTTTTCATGAACATTGGAGATTTGAGTATTTGCAGTAGCTGCATACAGTACTGTTTACAGTAAAACATATTGATGTGCTGTGTGCTCAATTTTTGATATTTCAAAAATCTGTGAAGATTGTTTGTAGGGGACAGTCTGAAGATGCAGTGTAGCAATTGGGGTGTCAATTGACCAAAAATGTGGGAGGAGTAGGGTTTGATAGGTTTTACAGTTTTTGAGAAAAACAGAGTGATGGGTTTCATAATTCCTGCCAGCTCAAAGCATACGGATGTTTCTGCTCACTTGGGCCTACATGTTGGTGGTGGTTGCAAAGTGATAGCATGTACGGCTGAGTTTTTATGATTATTTTTTTAAGTTTTAAACTTAGACGGTTGCTGTAGTGCCACCATCAGGACTATTGGCCCCCAACACCAGTTGAGGTCTTCTGGCATAGGCCTAGACCTATGTGCAAAGTTTGGTGATTTTTCATGCATGGGAAGTCAGACTTCCTAGGAAGAAGAAGAAGATTCAGAATATTGTGAAATACAGGAGGGGCTGCCCGGCCCCTCAATATTGGGGAATAGAGGAGGGGCTGCCCGGCCCCTCAATATTGGGGAATAGAGGAGGGAAGGGCAGCTGAGACTGTCCGGCCCCTAATAAAATACTTTTCTACTTTTCTTCTACTTTGTCTATTTCCTTTCTGGGTTTGATTGTTTTATAATTGCAATACACTGAACAGCAGCCCTGCCAATAATGTCTTAACATAATGTTTTGCATATAGTATTATTATCAGTGATGTGTAATGTTTCAGGAAAAAAACATGTGTTAAATGATTCAGTAATGATCCAGTAGCCTATAGCCTACACACCTTGGAAAAACATGATTGATGACGCATTCCAAATTCTGTTCAAAGTAATGTTTTGCAAGTAGCTTCATTCTTCAAAAGTATTTCCTTACTAATGGAACAACTGAATACATAACTGCTTATTTTGTTCCTTAACTGAAATTATTCAATAAAGTGATTCACATTTGCAAAAAAGTGCTGGAAAGTCAACACATTTCCTGAAAAAGGGAGTTACAAGTTAATCCTGCATAATTTTCCACCCACTGGTTGGATTTACATAATATTTGCATAGATTGTCTACAGGTAGGACTCCAGCACCCCAAAGCAACCTGAATGTCAACATATGTGAATCAGCAGGCTTGTAAAGGCTACTAGGCCTTGTTAAAGGTGGCAATATCAAAGTATTTTTTTCTAATCCTGATCTAATAATACTGGAAGTGCCTATAAATACAACAAAATTACTGCTTTTTTTTTTTAAGACATTTTTTAGAGCATTTCTGCTTCATTAGGATAGGACAGTGTAAGGACAGACAGGAAAGGTGGGAGAGAGAGAGAGAGAGAGAGAGAGAGAGAGAGAGAGAGAGGGAAGACATGCAGGAAAGGGTGGGGGCCGGATTCGAACCCACACCGCTGCGTTAAGAACGAGCCTTCATATGGTACGTGCCCCAACCCATTGAGCTACCAGGGCGCCAAAAATGACTGCTTATTAACAGGGAATACAATTTGATACCATGCTTTGACCCATTTCATATTCATATGGAATCTACTGATGATTCTCCGGTAATATCTCTATACCTCAAACAGCATGAATTACAAAATATTGTCAGCCTTCTATGGTAGTCAGACTTAAAATGCAATGGGTTAAGGACATTATAAGTACAGAATAAATACATTACTTTTTGGGTGCAATTCTTAATGAAAAATAACCAATTAGCTGCTTATTCTCAGTTTCATTTATTTATTTATTTATTATTATTATTATTTCTGTGCAGTGCAATCCCACAGACAGCCAATGGCACTTCCTAGTTTGACTGCAGTCCATATCATTGTAGTAGAGATATGATCTCTTTCTTTTACGCTGTTGGTTTTGGTGCAGGCTCATTTTTGTAGACAGGCAGCAGTGATGCATCATCATTTAGTATCCAACCTTTCCTAAGTGGATTCCATAGAAGGGGTTTGGGGACGACTGTGGCACTACTTTGGTACATCGCCCGTAGGACCAGCTGGTCAAAAGTATCTTGAATGGGAGGCAGATGTGCGACTGGCATGGCTACAGTAGTTCATAGTGGATATATAAGACCAGCATGTTTCGGCTACCTCAGGGCCTTCAGCTACAGGGGTTGGCTGTAGCTCAGTTGGTAGAGCGGGTCGGTCAATGATTGAAGGGTCAGTGGTTCGAATCCCAGCTCCGACTGTCCACATGTCGAAGTGTCCTTGAGCAAGACACCTAACCCCAAATTGCTCACAATGAGCAGGTTAGCACCTTGCACGGCAGCTACCGCCATTGGTGTGTGAATGGGTGAATGTGAGGCCATTGTAAAGTGCTTTGAGTGGAAAAGCGCTATATAAGTGCAGTCCATTTACCATTCGTCAGGTTATCTGTCCAAAGGCCCTGAGCTGGCCCAAACATTTTGGTCTGATATATCCACTATGAACTAGCCGCTTTTAATAAAGGCTTTTTCATTTTAATTTGTCTTTCTGATGCATGGGACACCTCCCCCGAGTGAGTCCAGTAGAGCACCTCCATCACTCACTATGAAGTTCACCTGAGGAACGCTGCAGGCTTCTCCTTCCTCTTGTCTGGTTCGTTTGATAGATACTTGAATCTTGCACACCTTAGGCATGTTTGCCCAATCTAGGAGGAATACTCTATATCTACTGTTCTACAGTGCACTTATGTATTTGCACTCTTAACATTAGTATGTCTTGTATATTAGGATGTCTTGTATATTAGGATCCCTTGTATATGTTGTATCTACTGTAAGTTTGTACTCTTGATTGTGCTACCTTGTTTCCCTGTGCACACTGCTGCTGTAACAACGTGCCCCCTTACCAACCTACGCAGAAGGTGACCTGCTGTAACAACGGCCCCCCCCCCCCCCCCCCCCTACCAACCTGCGCAGAAGCTGACCTGCTGTAAACAGAGCTGCTGACCCTTCTGAGTAATGGAGCTCCTGCTCTAGCTTTCACAGCGAAGATGCTCAGGTTTGGTCTGGCAGAGGACGCTGCCAGCGTTTGATCGAGCCGAGGCAGAGAGGGTCGATGGCGATTGGTCCTCAGGCACTTTGTTTCATGTGGCTCGATTAATAAATTCATTTGAAAGAATGGCTTTTTTAATTCTCTGCGTGTGTACGGATGAACACGCACACCTCCGTCTCATCTCCCTCTCACTGAAGACAAGCGACGCAAAACGGCAGAGCATATCGTACGTCATGATGCTGTGAAAAGTTATGAAACATAATTGGCTTTGTGAAGATTATGTAATCTCACCGTATCTCAACTGGGCTGAGGTGGGCGGAGAAATCTCCAGTTGTCCTGAAAAGAGAGAGAGAGAGATGTCAGTATGGGGGGAGGAAGAGAGAGAGAGAGAGAGAGATGTCAGTATGGGGGGAGGAAGAGAGAGAGAGAGAGAGAGAGAGATGTCAGTATGGGGGGAGGAAGAGAGAGAGAGAGATAGATTACAGTGTCAGTATGGGGGGAGGAAGTCATCTTCAATACAATGTCATCCGGCCATGAAACGGTCATCCCCTCGCTGTGATGACCTCTAGAGGTCCCACTTCCCAGCGCCACACAGTGTGACCAGAATAAACGGTCCATGACATCCCAGTTGGAATGTCCCTATAGTACGGTGGCCCTGAAGTGCAAAACATTTTGCAAAATAACGACATTTCACAAAACATAACATTTCCAAAATGCGACATTTCACAAAACACAACATTTCGCGAAAACACAACATATTGTAAAAACACGACATTTCAGATTTTACGGAAAGGGTAGGAACAACACTTCTTGTTTGTGATTGTACAGAACCCGTCCGCAAGACCGCGGCAAGGTTCCGCAGTTTAAAACTCTGGCGCTAACCTACAGGGCAATGAAAGGAACAGCCCCCTCCTACCTCCAGGCCATGGTCAAACCCTACACCCCCTCCCGACCACTACGCTCTGCTACCTCAGGGCGACTGGTTGCCCCGTCACTCCGAGGCCCCTGCGGTCGATCGACACGGTCACGGCTCTTCTCTGTCCTGGCCCCGCAGTGGTGGAATGAACTGCCCACTGATGTCAGGACAGCAGAGTCGCTGCCCATCTTTCGTCGCAGGCTCAAAACTCATCTCTTCAAGAAGTACTACAACAATCCTCCCACCTAAGCACTTATTGTATTTTATTGTATTATATTATATTGCACTGTACTTTAGATTGCTATTCTTGGAATTTGCCTTCAGAACTAGAACTAGATACACTTGTTTTAGAGAGAAGATGCACTTGTGAGTTCTGGCAAGTAGTAGTACATTGGCTCTTCCTACGTTAAATGCAATTATTGTTAGTTGCTTTGGATAAAAGCGTCTGCTAAATGACTGTAATGTAATGTAATGTAATGTAATGTTCCATGTGGGTTCTGTTCACAAAGCATTCTCATTACCGCCTCCCTTTTAACACAGAAGCTATGTTTCTGCAGTGCTGTAATCAAACAGATGTGCCTACTGTACGTTCTTGCAGCTACGATAAGATAGCCCTTGTGAAACAGGAAATGACGGGCTCTGTCCAATCACAAACAGTGTTGTTACTAACCCTTTCCATAATATCTGAAATGTCATGTTTTTACAATATGTTGTGTTTTCTCCAAATGTTGCGTTTTCGTGAAATGTCATTGTGTTTTGCAACATGTCATTGTGTTTTAAAAAATGTCATTGTGTATTGGCAAAATGTTACATTTTTCAAAATGTTGTGTTTTGTGACATGTTGTGTTTTGGAAATGTTGTGTTAGGGTTAGGGTTAGGGTTAGGGTTAGGTGTGTGTGTGTTAGGTGTGTGTGTGTGTGTGTGTGTGTGTGTGTGTGTGTGCGTGCGTGCGTGTCTGGTTCAGGATGTATTTAACTGGCTGAGAGTTTTTCGTCACCCTTGGCCTTCTTTAAACCATGGGCATTCTTGACCGCAGATCAAAGAACACTGAGATGACATGTGGGGTTCCACAAGGATCAATTCTAGGGCCCCTACTTTTCTGTGCATGTTACCCCTATGTGATGTCATGAGAAGGAACAACATTAGCTACCATAGCTATGCTGATGACACCCAGCTCTACATTTCTGTGACACCTCTTGACTACAGCTCAATTGACCACTTGACAGAATGTATTGCTGACATAAATGTGTGGATGTCACAGAATGTCCTCCAGTTAAACCAGGACACAACTGAAATATTGATCATTGGTGAAAAGGATGAAAGGGAGAGACTATCGGTGTACTTATCGGTGTAATGTCACTGAATATGAAATGAAAGGCAAGACACGTTGGTGTCATGCTGAACTCTGACCTTAGCTTTGAGGCCCATATAAAGAATCTAACAAGGAGCTCATTTTATCACCTAGGAAACATTGCCAAGGTGAAACCTTTCATTTCCCAGACTGATACTGAAAGACTAATGCATGTTTTTATTCCTAGCAGGTTGGACTATTGTAACACTCTCCTGTCTGGCCTACCGAAAAACATGATTAGTCAACTCCAACTGATTCAAAATGCTGCAGCACGTGTTCTTACAAAGACCAGAAGGAGGGCTCACACTGGTTACCTGTCAGTTATATATTTTATAAGTCTATAAGTCATTACATAATCAAGCACCTAAATACATATCAGATATGCTTTTAAAATATACACCCAGTAGGTCCCTCAGGTCCTCTGGCACTGAGCTTTTAATGGTTCCTAGAGTCAGGACTAAGAGGCCTGGGGAGGTCCTAGAGCCAGGACTAAGAGGCATGGGGAGGTCCTAGAGTCAGGACTAAGAGGCATGGGGAGGTCCTAGAGCCAGGACTAAGAGGCATGGGGAGGTCCTAGAGACAGGACTAAGAGGCATGGGGAGGTCCTAGAGTCAGGACTAAGAGGCATGGGGAGGTCCTAGAGCCAGGACTAAGAGGCATGGGGAGGTCCTAGAGCCAGGACTAAGAGGCATGGGGAGGTCCTAGAGCCAGGACTAAGAGGCCTGGGGAGGTCCTAGAGTCAGGACTAAGAGGCATGGGGAGGTCCTAGAGCCAGGACTAAGAGGCATGGGGAGGTCCTAGAGTCAGGACTAAGAGGCATGGGGAGGTCCTAGAGTCAGGACTAAGAGGCATGGGGAGGTCCTAGAGCCAGGACTAAGAGGCATGGGGAGGCAGCCTTCAGTTCTTATGCCCCCAGCCTTTGGAACACCCTGCCAGAGGACCTGAGAATGTCTCTGACCTTGGAAACTTTTAAGTGAGATCTTAAAACATACCTTTTTAACATTGCTTTTACCACATAGCTTTACTTTACGTCTTAATATCCTAGTGCTTCTGAATTAGCTTTCTCTGTTTTTATAGTTCTTATTCTAATTTACACTATCTTTAATTTTTAATTATTTTACTTGATTGTTTCTTTCAAATTTGTTCTCACTGTTTTTATGATTTATGTTTTTATCCATCTCTTTTTATCTGAAAGCACTATGTGCAACATTAATCTGTATGAATGGTGCTATATAAATAAAATAGCATTGACATTGTGTGTGTGCGCGTGGAGAGGCTTGCGGGATGAGAGGGCGTCAGTCAGCGACCCACGGTACTGTACACCATGCTATTGTGCAAAGTAAGTGGTTGTCTATAAATAGAGACTTGCATAATGCTGTTAGGGGATTGCTTGTTTGATGGACTCACCGTTGCTCCTCTGATTCATAACTGATTCATGACTGATATCCTTGCTGTGGTGAGTGGACCTAGAAAACAACTCCAGATCACAAAGTCTTACTGCAGCATGTGATCGAATGTAGATCCGGAACTGGGTGCTAAACAGAAAAACAAACTAATCAGGAAGTCTTTTTTGCACACCTGAAATATGCTCCCATTATTTTTAATTGACACCAAGGTGCCGTTTCGCGCTACATCTTCTGTCTGTAGACGGGCTTGTATCCCGAAACGTCACCTCGGTGTCAATTAAAAATCCTGGGAGCATATTTCTGGTGTGCAGACTCTACTTCTCCTGATGAGTTTGTTTTTCTGTCTAGCACCCAGTTTTAAACATGTTGGATGTGCGTGCCTTTGTCCATTCTCTATCGAATGTAGATCCCCCATGCGCTACCAGATTGTGTTAATTTGCCGAGCTAAAGGCTCAGATGCTCAGGTCTCAAGCAATGTTAGTCGTCAGTCATCACCACACATAAACGTATCACCAAACCAACCCCTTTACACACACCATAGGCATGGAGTCCTCTAGTGCCCTTAGCCTCCCACTGGCTCTGAGTGCCCAGATAGCAAGCGGATGTGTAATGATTCTGGGCCATATATGGGCCGGAACTAAGCCACAAGGGCCAGATCTGGCCTGTATATGGCCCAGATCCGCTTGCTATCTGGGTGACAAGGACACCTACATAGCAGATTGTTAAATCATGCTGTGATAAAAATATGTAGTTTCTTGAATGTGTGGCGTCCTCCCCTTTGCCGGATGGCGGGATGCTGCCCCACGAGCGCACCGAACGGCCACTCCAGCACAGGGCACGCCGACGCAGCACCGGGGGACAGCGCAGCCAGGTCCTAGACGCCGTCTACCCGCCCTTTTCTTGTTCCCACAGCAACACTGGCACATGGCTGCAGGCCGACTGACTGATTAGAGCCGAGAGGCTGAGAGAGCACCAGCTGGAGCAGATCAGCTAACGAGCCAAAAACGCAAAACCGCAAAATCCCAGTCGGGGAGGGAGATGCCAGTCTTGAGATTCAGAGTGAGTAGTCCATTGACAGCGGTCTAACTAGCTCGTCATTGTAGGCCAGATAAAAGGCTTCTGGCTTACAGAAGTGAAGGCGGATGAAAAATCTACCAATTAAATTCGCCCACACATATAAAACCGCCGAACTGTCAAAAAATGTCGGCATCAGTCGAGATGTAACCAAGGACCGTTGAGACATTCTGGTAGACATTTCCTCTCTGACACGATGCGCTACCCATGATTTAAGCGAATATAATGGATAGTAGTGCATTCTGATACATTTCCTACCTGAATATCTACCACAATGCCCTATAGTGTGCTTATCGCACATCCTGTCAGAGAGGAAATGTCTATCAGAATGCCCTACGACGCATTATTGTGCTTCATTCATGAGTAGCACATCCTGTCAGGTAGGAAATGTCCAAATGTCTATCAACATTTCCTACCTGACAGGATGCACTAACCATGAATTAAGCACAATAAAATAGGAAGTAGGACATTTTGATGGTAAGATTTTTGGTAAGGGACAGTGTCAGTAGTCTTTAAGATGACTGTCTTACTGTCTTTCCAGAGGAAAGTTTCCTATGTCCGCACTGCATAACACACTATGTCATTTTTCTCATGCTGACAGGTTTTGTAGCCTATTCTAACGGTGCGGGTATTAAATGGGGAATTATTTAGTGTTCCCGTTGTGCACTGTTTCAATGATAACCTAGAGTAGTGGCATTTGCTAAGCTATATTAGGCTACGTCGACATCTATCTGTCCATGGTGCTGAATCACACAAACTAGCCTATTAAATTGTTTAGCTGGTAGGCCTAGTCTGCAGAATTCCCCGCAACTGTTCACAAAACCATTGTTGTGTTGACTGTTTCCGACCACACCGTTGTAATAGGCCTATTATAATATAACATATTTAGTCTAAAACACAAATACATATGTGTGGTACATCTGATATCTCTCCAGGCATGTCAAAAACGATAGTGGAGGTGGAAACCGACCCATGGCCCAGCAGAGAAGAGCTGTTGATGGATACAGCTCCCATGCCCGCCCCATTGCTCTCACCAAGTCACACTCACTGCCAAGTCACACCAAGGCAAAATGATGTGTGAACACCCTGTGGAATGGGCAAAAAGTATGTTGTGTGCAGTGTCAGGTTGCTGTGCAATCATGGGAAAGTGACAGTGGCATGTCAGAGGTGACAGGTGCATCACCACTGAGGTCATGTGTCCAGGCAGACCCCTCGTGGCTCATCCTCAGAGCTGAACGTGTCCTCCTGGTCCTCGCCAAGGACTGAACAAGTGACTGTCCAGTCCAGTCAAAATGAAGACATTAAGAAACAATGGCGTGTTTTTTGTTTGACTTTGACTACTGAAAAAGGAAGTTATGCAGAGATACCACAAGTGTGATTTCAGTTGGGAGTTGAGCTGAGCTGAGCACGCCAGGCCAGGCTGAATGTCATCACGCCTTACTTAAAGCTCTAAGCTTTCAAGACATCTACCGCAACGTGTAAAAACTAATTTTCAGCACTTACAACGTTTTCTCCGCGCATCAGCATAATATGTTGCACAAACACAAGTGAGAGGGAGAACGAGTGAGCTCGGTATAATTAATATGCGCCAGTGATGCACAAATAGGTAACACTTCATAATTAGTGCACCCCTCTGACAAGTGTATCCAAGTGGCAATCACATCCAATTACGCAGAGATATTGGTTAATGCAGACTATATAATGATCCGTGGGTAGTTGCACACATCGAGAGAAAATGGCCGAATCCCACAAGAAGGCGAGGACCGGGGCGCCCCGGTAGCTCAACGGGCTGGGGTGCTTACCATGTAAAGGCTAGTCCTTTCTGCAGCGGCGTGGGTTCGAATCCGGCCCACGCCCGTTGCTGCATGTAGGTATCGCAAATATTTAGACTCATCCTGGCATTGTTAGATCTGCTCATCGGTGCAGCAAGGCTCTTATGTAGGTGACCAGGACCCCCTGCGGGGCCAGTATTCCAGCCCTCTAGGGCCTGTGTGTGGAGGGTCAGTATCTTTGTCTAGGTGGGAGCTTCACACAGTGAGGGATAGAGTGGCGCTGAAGAAAGAGTAACAACCCAGCCTAGCGATGCTGAGGTGATCGCCATGCCGTCGAGAAATAAGTCAAAGAAAATACCCAAACAGCATAAAAGATCTCAGTAAGGTCTAATGGCTTAGTGCCACAGAGTGAGTGAAATTGGGAGGAAAGACACAATCCTTCCGGGCTTACGCTCACTCAACCAATTTAATTTTTAGGTGGTGCAGTGGGTACACTGACTGGTTAGGGAAGGAGACTGACGTTTAATTTACTAATGGCTTACTAATGACTAATGGCTCCACCGTTAGTGTCAAAGTCAACCAGCAGCCATCAGACGGTGAAGAAATGAATCCATTGTAATTAATCACAGCCGCTCCACTGCAGCCGTTGCGTCGCGTTCGACGGCTGCGTTCGACGTTAGAGAACGCAGACGCTGACAGTCGACGCTGACGGATGCAGTGTAGCCACCGGTCCGTTTAAAACCGCAGCTCCTGCGCTGTGAGCCTGCTAGGAACTAGCTACAAGCTAGCAAAGAGTGACAGTTACATCTGCTAATGTAAATTCAGTCTGCTTCCATGCCCAAATATGGCCGGGGCGGCCATTTACCTCCATTAATTTTTTGAACTAGGATTATGCAAAAACTACCAGACGGCTTTTCATAAAACTTGGTGAAGGGGTGTAGCATGGACCAATTTATAACCTATATTGGAGCGGATGCAAATCACGGGGTGGGTTCACAAGCCGCCCAAACATGGCCGGCCATTCATTGTTTGGACTTCCTAGCCTAGCCTTGCTTAAATCTCCATTAAACTCATGGCTAGCCTTGCCCAATTGGCTAGATGACATTTGAAAATATTCCCAAAAGTCAAGATTAGAGAGTATGTTTGAAGCTCTAGTAGACAGTTTATTTTTGCTTCAGTTGGAAGTTTCTATCTGAGGTTAGAAATATTGATGTTCTGGCACAACCCAGACTAACTGATTGAACACATGTATCCCTTCTTATCACTGCTTAGACTCTGCAAAAAGACAGATATCGATATACAGTAAAAACACAAACTGATAACATGGTCAAAGGGTTGTGGAGTCGGAGAGAGTTTACGGTATTCTGAGGGGGATATGGAGAGAGTTGTACGGTACACTAATGGGGATGTGGAAAGAGAGAGAGAGAGAGAGAGAGAGAGAGAGAGAGAGAGAGAGAGAGCAGATCTTATTCTCCAAACCCCAATTACAGATCTGAAGAGCCGAAATACAAACTGAGAACAGAAGAAGTAGAAAAAGATCCTAACAATCTCTGAAAGCTGCCCCTAATGGCCACTAGCCTGCCTCGTGAAAGGAAACAGCGGCGCTCATATCTCCTACCCGGGAGGCAGACTGCCATTAAGAGCCAGGAAAGCCCACAGCTCAGCTAACCATGCAGGCAGGCCACCATTCCCCACTTAGAGACTCACATAAGAGGAACTCTAGTTCTCTACATTTCACTCCATAGTGTTCACACTTATACATCCACTAGTTCAGTGACCTTTGAAAAGAGAGTGGTCCTTCCATTACAGTATGATGTACTAATTAGGGCTGTCAATCGCTAAAAAAAATTAATCGTGTTAATCACAATAATAAGCTGTGATTTAAAAAATTAATAGAGTTAATCACAATGATACGCTGATAAGATGATTATTTATGATTCATTTGATTATAATGATTTATTTGATTAATCATGAGGTTTAAAATACTAGTATTTACTTGTTTTTTTTAGGGGGGGGAGATGAAACAAATAGCCTACATGTGTGGTGTTAGAATAAAGAAATGCATGACAAAGTGGTATCCTGGCATTCAGATTCAGGGGCTGGAGCGAGGCTTAGTGGAGGAATCAAGTGATCCACACAATTTTTTAAAAATCTAATCTTCCACCTTGGAAGCTTTTTGAAAGGAAATTCACCATGCCCGAATGTGAACGTCTGTTGAATGTCCAATATGAGACCAACTTTACCTCAGACCATCGTGTCATCTCAGAGAGATGCGGATAACTTATGTGTTTCACAAGCCTTTCGGTAATTGAGACGGGTTACGTTTGGAATTATGGGAGGAAGTTGGGGTCAAATTTGGTGCTATGATTAATTATCATAGAATTATACGTTAATTAATATGGTTATATAATTACATGATTAAATTGTGTCCCGCAATTTAGTTTCCAGACTAATCGTGAGCATTAAAGCATTAACTCTAATTAATAGATAATTATAACAGTATAGACACATGATTTGTTCAAGTTCTTAAATCGACACCTACAAACTGTTGTAAACATTTGCCATGGATATTTGTTGTAGACTTGATAATCAAAATCTATAATCAATCAATCAAATCTATAATGTTACAAAACTGAAAACCTTTCATTTATCTTCAATCCAGGACATGGAGAAATCAAGATAATCGTGCCTCAGATAGACAGGTGTACAGACAGACACGGATTGTGTTGTTTTAATAAGATGTAGACCAGACTATTCAGTGGAATGTACTGGACTTTGAAAACTGCATTCTAATCCTTCTCCTCTTTCATTTCAATCGAAAATTCGCCCACTCACCCAGATACACTTGAAAGCATTGCGTTGGAGTGAGCACAGGCTTGATAAAAAGGAAAAATAATATTTGTTATATATTGTGTTATGTATTGTGTATATGTTGTTATATATTTTTTAACACTAAGGGAATGACTGTGTTACTATGGGTGAGGCGGCAGAGAAGGCCCACAATGCATTCCTGTCCTCTACCCTTCTCTCCGATGTGCACCCTTGATCCCTCCCACAATGCACTTGCTGTAGAAGCCTCAGACTCATGTGAGCGAAGGCTGCAGGGAGTTTCCAGGAGGGAATACTGGAGAACAGCGGCACGCTTGTAAGACTCTCATGTACCTTTATGGAAAACATCAAAGGAATTTTCCTCCACGCTCGACGATGCCTTTACATCCATGCTGAGCAGGGGGCGACTGCTCGCTTCGGGGAAGGAGGTAAGAGAGGTGGAGAGCAGTCACTCCCTCCCCCTCCTCCTCATCCTCCAAACCCAGATAGCAAGCGGATCTGGGCCATATACAGGTCAGATCTGGCCCTTGTGGCTTAGTTCCGGCCCATATATGGCCCAGAATCATTACACATCCGCTTGCTATCTGGGTATTTGCTCCATATGGTGTGGGTCCTTCATCTTCAGAGCAAGCGCCCTTTAGAGAATAAACAATTTACATGTGCTTTGCATAAGTCTGTCAAGACCCAACTAATCTACTACATCAAACAATCACTACCCTGAAATGAAACCGCTACCTGCGGCACACCAAACAGAACTATGCATTCCATATGTAGGGGTGGGACGTCTGCCCACCTCCCTTGTTCTCTGTAAAGCGCATTGTGTTGCCTCTGGGTATGAAATGCGCTATACAAATAAAGCTTTGATTGATTGATTGATTCAATGCTACCTATCAGGATGGCTGATTATCTCTCTGCCAGCCCATCTGCTAGCACCGAGTGTGCAATGAATGCTCCCGGGTTCTCTTCTGCTACAGATTAAAAAATTTGATTAAAAGTCATGAAAATCTACAAAAAGTTTGTATTGTTGATCTCGTCGGATTTTCTCTTGTTCGATAAAAGGCTTTTGCGATAAATGCTTTATCCGATTTAAAGCTCTTAGATTGAAACGCACGTTCACCGGCTTTATCCGCATTCATATTTTTAGCGATCTTCACATAATTCGATTGACAAGTGGATGGACACATGGCTTATGAGCAGAACATCCCCATTAGTGTGACAGCAGTATGTGACAACAGTAAATGACTCAGTCCCAATCCCAGAGAGCCCAAAGATTCCCGGCCTAGAGAAAGGTTTTCCCGATGGTCGTTTATCCAGGCCTGGGAGATATCGAATGACCTTCACCAGAATGTCAAGCACGGCAATTTTTCACACTTTGATGGCACAAAGATGAATGGTTACTTCCTGTCAAATGAAACAAGGTAGGCATCAATCTTTTAATGTCCGTGGGTTATGCTGCATTTAGAAGCAACCTGACAACATCTCCTAACTGACCAACAACCTTGATATTTCTGGGGAATGACAAACTAAACAAACAATGTATTTCTATAATATAAAAACGCAGCCCAGACCACAGAACGGTCTAGCCGATTCCAATGGACCTGTATACATAAGGTCATCCAAGTTCTGAGAGTTCTTTAGAGTTCTGAGCACCAGTCATCCTGCGCTGTAAAGACACACACACACACACACACCCACACACACACACACACACACACTGGTGAAGATCAGTGGTCATCTTGAGAGTTCATCCGGCACATTCCTTCAGCCAGCTAGCCAGTCAACCAGCCATCCAACAGTCAGCCTGGGCTGTCTCCGTGCAGCTAGCCTGCGTAGAACAGGTATCCCAGAAGCCCCGGGGGCTGGTGGTGACGGTCAGCAGCAGGCCTCCCGCTGTCCTGGGGAGATCTACGCTGTCCTGGGGAGATCTACGCTGTCCTGGGGAGATCTACGCTGTCCTGGGGAGATCTACGCAGGACGCGTCCATCGCTAGCTGCCCTGCTGGATCTCATGCTATTTCATCTTCACGCTGTTGGAAAAACGATTGTGAGGTGGTCTTTCACCTTATCAATGTCATGTTTTGACAACAAATCTCCACAGATACCCTCTCTCCATGAAATAAGGAGCTGGTGTTCATACTAGTTCAGATCCTAGATCTGTGATGTCTAAATAAATGGGACAGCTAACTGACATTTTGTGGAATTTCCATTGTCAAATTCCAAATGAAATGTTGACATTATACTGTATGTTGAAGGGACATTTCCCCCAGAGAACTCTACCACTACGCTGACTGATGATGACTCACCCATCTGCTTCTTCGGTCACTTGCAGTCTATTTTCAACCCCCCTTGTCTAATCACCATGACAACATCACAAAATGAGCAATTAATTTCCAACCTAATGCATTCACACACAAAAAATGATCCCCAACTCAGTCATCACTCAGCCATTTGCATTTCGTTTTATATGTCCTTTTATAATGTGCTTCTTGCACTTTGTCTTGATACTTTTAATGCCGCATGTAAAGCACTTTGAATTGCCTTGTTGAAATGTGCTATACAAATAAACGTGCCTTGCTCAAGGACACTTTGGCACACTCCCGAAGCTGGGACCGGACCGGAGACCTTGCGATCCCCATCCGGCTGCTCTACCTCCTGAGCTACGTGCCGAATATGTAGTGTATATAACATCACCATACTGTATTCATCTATAGCTATAGCATGTAGATAATACATCCATGACCCCCCCGGGTTATTTATATCGTGACCTCCTCTCCGCGAGGCCACAGGAGGCCCAGCCGCGGTGTCAGCACCACGGACAGCGGGGCCAGGCTGTGAAGGCCGTCTATCGGCCCTTCCTGGTCGCCGCGGCAACCGTGCTCCCCAGCTGCGGGCAGTTGGCTAATCGGCACCAGAACGCAGGCGGGAACCAATCAACCCCCCCGATTAAAAGCCCGTCGGGAGCCATTAGACTCAGTGAGTTGTCAGTGGCGAGATGTGTGTTTGAATGCTTGCAACAACCACATTTTTCGAAGACTAACGGAAATTGTCTTTTGTTCTCCTGCAGGGCCCTGAGCCCAAACCAAACCCTGGATCTCACGCCAACCGGCTGAGTGAAAACCGGAGAGGAAAACGCTATTTTACTTTTGTGGCTCTGATTTTTTCCCCCCTGCGTTTTTCCTTTTCAAATAAATGCGCACTAGCATTAGCTACCTGGCTGAGACCTCCGTTGCTGTACCCCCCTGCCTCCTTGTCCGAGTGTTACAATATGCATGTTTATTTATGTCCTCTCTCCTATGATGCTTTTTTAGCCTCTCTTACTCTGAAATGTAATTTAATGTAATGTATTGCTTTATAAATGTTCTTAGCCGGTAGACAAACATACTCCAGGAGCTTGCTCGATCGCCTTGTTGAGAGGGGTCAGGGAAGAATTTTTACAGCTCACTTATCTGGCCCCCGGGTGATTACTGTTTTTTTGCTTCCCTCTGGAATATGTAGAGGTGGGTCGTATGCCCACCTCCCTTGTTCTCTGTAAAGCCCATTGTGTTGCCTCTGGGTATGAAATGCGCTATACAAATAAAGCTTTGATTGATTGATTGATTGATATTTAGAACATGTACATAATCCATCCTTACTGATATCTTAACTTCCTAATGTATAGATTTGTATTTATTGTGTCATTTGTGAATTGTGTATTTGTAGGTATCTGTAATGAACACATCTCGGAGCCGGCAGCAACATGTCACTGTGACTGTACACTGTAGCATGTGACAAACAAAGATCTGTATCTGAATCAAAAAGGTCTACAGTGAATTCTGTGTTGCTAGCTGTGCATCTCACATCTCCAGTCTCTTTGATCTCTTTGATGTGTTGCACTTTGTCTTGATGTCTCGTGTAAATCACGTTGAATTGCCGAAATGTGCTCTACAAATAGACTTGCCTTGCCTTTGCCTCGTCACGGCAGTGTGAGGAGAGCTCTGGTCCTATAATCAGAGGGGGTGGGACTATAAACCCTCATCACACTCTGAGCCCAGCCCACTCCCCGGAACAATCAAGCTGCTGTGAGAGTCAGCGGCACACAGATACAGTATTGAGCTGGAGGACCTCAGATTAAAGGGAAAATTCACCCATTCAACCCTGTAATAATCTCTCTGAAATGGTATTTGATAATCCTGTATATTATGGGATATAAAATGAATGTCGTTCATTTATTCATTCATTCAAGGGTACAAATACTGCATTGGGGACAGAGGGATGGAAGAAAGGTGAGACGACACCCTCTGTCTGAAGACATGAGAGAGACCGACAACCTCTATCTGAAGACATGAGAGAGACCGACACCCTCTATCTCTATCTGAAGACGAGAGAGACCGACACCCTCTATCTGAAGACATGAGAGAGACCGACACCCTCTATCTGAAGACATGAGAGACCGACACCCTCTATCTGAAGACATGAGAGAGACCGACACCCTCTATCTGAAGACATGAGAGAGACCGACACCCTCTATCTGAAGACATGAGAGAGACCGACACCCTCTATCTGAAGACATGAGAGACCGACACCCTCTATCTGAAGACATGAGAGAGACCCTAACCCTCTATCTGAAGACATGAGAGAGACCTACACCCTCTATCTGAAGACATGAGAGAGACCGACACCCTCTATCTGAAGACATGAGAGAGACCAACACCCTCTATCTGAACACATGAGAGAGACCGACACCCTCTATCTGAAGACATGAGAGACCGACACCCTCTATCTGAAGACATGAGAGAGACCCTAACCCTCTATCTGAAGACATGAGAGACCGACACCCTCTATCTGAAGACATGAGAGAGACCCTAACCCTCTATCTGAACACATGAGAGAGACCCGACACCCTCTATCTGAAGACATGAGAGAGACCGACACCCTCTATCTGATGACATGAGAGACCAACACCCTCTATCTGAAGACATGAGAGACCGACACCCTCTATCTGAAGACATGAGAGAGACCGACACCCTCTGTCTGAAGACATGAGAGAGACCCGACACCCTCTATCTGAAGACATGAGAGAGACCGACACCCTCTCTCTGAACACATGAGAGAGACCGACACCCTCTATCTGAAGACATGAGAGAGACCGACACTCTCTGTCTGAAGACATGAGAGAGACCCTAACCCTCTATCTGAAGACATGAGAGAGACCGACACCCTCTATCTGAACACATGAGAGAGACCGACACCCTCTGTCTGAAGACATGAGAGAGACCGACACCCTCTATCTGAAGACATGAGAGAGACCGACACCCTCTATCTGAAGACATGAGAGAGACCGACACCCTCTATCTGAAGACATGAGAGAGACCGACACCCTCTATCTGAAGACATGAGCGAGACCGACACCCTCTATCTGAAGACATGAGAGACCGACACCCTCTATCTGAAGACATGAGAGAGACCGACACCCTCTATCTGAAGACATGAGAGAGACCGACACCCTCTATCTGAAGACATGAGAGAGACCGACACCCTCTATCTGAAGACATGAGAGAGACCAACACCCTCTATCTGAACACATGAGAGAGACCGACACCCTCTATCTGAAGACATGAGAGACCGACACCCTCTATCTGAAGACATGAGAGAGACCCTAACCCTCTATCTGAAGACATGAGAGACCGACACCCTCTATCTGAAGACATGAGAGAGACCCTAACCCTCTATCTGAACACATGAGAGAGACCGACACCCTCTATCTGAAGACATGAGAGACCGACACCCTCTATCTGATGACATGAGAGAGACCGACACCCTCTATCTGAAGACATGAGAGACCGACACCCTCTATCTGAAGACATGAGAGACCGACACCCTCTATCTGAAGACATGAGAGAGACCGACACCCTCTATCTGAAGACATGAGAGACCGACACCCTCTATCTGAAGACATGAGAGAGACCGACACCCTCTATCTGAAGACACGAGAGACCGACACCCTCTATCTGAAGACATGAGAGAGACCGACACCCTCTATCTGAAGACATGAGAGAGACCGACACCCTCTATCTGAAGACATGAGAG
The DNA here is from genome assembly GCF_949987555.1 of Borostomias antarcticus. NCBI lineage: Eukaryota > Metazoa > Chordata > Actinopteri > Stomiiformes > Stomiidae > Borostomias > Borostomias antarcticus. The sequence goes on from NC_140241.1 coordinate 2,800,359, forward strand.
AGACCGACACCCTCTATCTGAAGACATGAGAGACCGACACCCTCTATCTGAAGACATGAGAGAGACGACACCCTCTATCTGAAGACATGAGAGACCGACACCCTCTATCTGAAGACATGAGAGAGACCGACACCCTCTATCTGATGACATGAGAGAGACCCGACACCCTCTATCTGAAGACATGAGAGACCGACACCCTCTATCTGAAGACATGAGAGAGACCGACACCCTCTATCTGAAGACATGAGAGAGACCGACACCCTCTATCTGAAGACATGAGAGAGACCGACACCCTCTATCTGAAGACATGAGAGAGACCGACACCCTCTATCTGAACACATGAGAGAGACGACACTCTCTATCTGAAGACATGAGAGAGACCGACACCCTCTATCTGATGACATGAGAGAGACCGACACCCTCTATCTGAAGACATGAGAGAGACCAACACCCTCTATCTGATGACATGAGAGAGACCGACACCCTCTATCTGAAGACATGAGAGAGACCGACACCCTCTATCTGAAGACATGAGAGAGACCGACACCCTCTATCTGATGACATGAGAGAGACCCGACACCCTCTATCTGAAGACATGAGAGAGACCGACACCCTCTGTCTGAAGACATGAGAGAGACCGACACCCTCTATCTGAAGACATGAGAGAGACCGACACTCTCTGTCTGAAGACATGAGAGAGACCGACACCCTCTATCTGAAGACATGAGAGAGACCGACACCCTCTATCTGAAGACATGAGAGACCGACACCCTCTATCTGAAGACATGAGAGACCGACACCCTCTATCTGAAGACATGAGAGACCGACACCCTCTATCTGAAGACATGAGAGACCGACACCCTCTATCTGAAGACATGAGAGAGACCGACACCCTCTATCTGAAGACATGAGAGACCGACACCCTCTATCTGAAGACATGAGACCGACACCCTCTATCTGATGACATGAGAGAGACCCGACACCCTCTATCTGAAGACATGAGAGAGACCGACACCCTCTATCTGAAGACATGAGAGAGACCAACACCCTCTGTCTGAAGACATGAGAGAGACCGACACCCTCTATCTGAAGACATGAGAGAGACCGACACCCTCTATCTGAAGACATGAGAGAGACCGACACCCTCTATCTGAAGACATGAGAGAGACCGACACCCTCTATCTGAAGACATGAGAGAGACCGACACCCTCTATCTGAAGACATGAGAGACCAACACCCTCTATCTGAAGACATGAGAGAGACCGACACCCTCTATCTGAAGACATGAGAGAGACCGACACCCTCTATCTGAAGACATGAGAGACACCGACACTCTCTATCTGAAGACATGAGAGACCGACACCCTCTATCTGAAGACATGAGAGAGACCGACACTCTCTATCTGAAGACATGAGAGAGACCCTAACCCTAACCCTGCCCATCACATCACCTCACCTGTCATCCATTACCTCACACCGACAGTTCAAGAACCCGGTCTGCCCTTCTACTCATTGCCAGTTTGTGCCATACTCTACGTGGTAGCGTATCCAGGCCGGTTGTAAATGGTAAATGGACTGCACTTATATAGCGCTTTTCCACCTTAGCGGCACTCAAAGCGCTTTACAATGGCCTCTCATTCACCCATTCACACACACATTCACACACCAATGGCGGTAGCTTCCATGCAAGGTGCTAACCTGCTCATTGGGAGCAATTTGGGGTTAGGTGTCTTGCTCAAGGACACTTCGACATGTGGACAGTCGGAGCTGGGATTCGAACCACTGACCCTTCGATCACTGAACGACCCGCTCTACCAACTGAGCTACAGTCACCCGCCTTGTAGCTCCTAGAGTGCTTTCCTGTGAGGCTGTTCTGCCCGGTCTCACCCCGCCTCTCCCCCTGTCCAGTGTCGTCCCCCGGTGCCTCTCTCTCGTCACCCCCCCCATGGAGCCACCCGCCCCTCCCTCACCCTCTACTGCCCTGCTACACCTGCACGCCCCCTCCCTCACCCTCTACTGCCCTGCTACACCTGCACGCCCCCCCCTCACCCTCTACTGCCCTGCTACACCTGCACGCCCCCCCCTCACCCTCTACTGCCCTGCTACACCTGCACGCCCCCCCCTCACCCTCTACTGCCCTGCTATGCCTGCACGCCCCCCCCTCACCCTCTACCGCACTACTACCCCTACCCTCCCCCCCCCTCACCCTCTACTGCCGTGCTACCCCTACCCTCTCCCCTCCCTCACCCTCTACTGCCCTGCTACCCCTACCCCCCCCCCTCACCCTCTACCGCACTACTACCCCTACCCTCCCCCCTCCCTCACCCTCTACTGCCCTGCTACCCCTACCCTCCCCCCTCCCTCACCCTCTACTGCCCTGCTACCCCTACCCTCCCCCCTCCCTCACCCTCTACTGCCCTGCTACCCCTACCCTCCCCCCTCCCTCACCCTCTACTGCCCTGCTACCCCTACCCTCCCCCTCCAATGCCCTTCTACCCCTACCCTCCCCCCTCCCTCACCCTCTACTGCCCTGCTACCCCTACCCTCCCCCCTCCCTCACCCTCTACTGCCCTGCTACCCCTACCCTCCCCCCTCCCTCACCCTCTACTGCCCTGCTACACCTACCCTCCCCCCTCCCTCACCCTCTACTGCCCTGCTACCCTCCCCCCTCCCTCACCCTCTACTGCCCTGCTACTCCTACCCTCCCCCCTCCCTCACCCTCTACTGCCCTGCTACCCCTACCCTCACCCCTCCCTCACCCTCTACTGCCCTGCTACCCCTACCCTCCCCCCTCCCTCACCCTCTACTGCCCTGCTACCCCTACCCTCCCCCTCCCTCACTCTTCTATCACTGTTAAACCGCCCGTTGGGGTTTGACCCCTGCTGCCCCCTCCAGAGTGCTTCTGGGTCCTGATCCGTGGAGCATCAGCAGGAATGTTCTAGTGAAAGCATTTTAAAAGCGCACACCAGCAGGATGAACATCAGACAGAGTGGCGATAAAAAAGCCACCGAGATGCTTGTTTGCCCGGTGTTGCCCAGGAGAGGCGCGCTGGTGCTACGCAGACGTGATCAGAGCAGAACTTCACCCTCCGGACTGACTCATACAGCATCAGCATCAGTTTCTCTCTCTCTGACACACACACAAAACATAATTTCTCTCTGCTGTATCTCTCTCTCCCCATTTCTGCCCATTCTCCATATCTCTCTCCATCTCATCTCCTCTCTCTCACTCTCCATTTCCATGACCATCTCTGTCAGTATATTTCTCCCTCTCTGCCATCTTCATTATTTGCTGCCCTAAAATGTCAAGATTTGCAGGTCAGTAATGGTTCTGGGCTGAGTTTCCCAGAGGCATCGTAGCGCTACATTCATCGCAAGCTACGGCGTTACGCTACGATGCCTCTGGGAAACTCAGCCCTGTTCGGTTGAATTCTGTAACGCACGTTTTCCCAGTGCTTAGCTTGTAACTGGGAGGAGATTGGAGAGGAGATCACTGGACCGCTTGGACTATAATGTCGTTTTAACAGCTAAGGTACGCAGTTGCCGCATAGCCATGGTGATACTGTAGGACTATCCTCACATCATTTATCAACTGCATAAAAGAGAAACGTCAGCACTTGTCTGGTATGTTCCAGGGGTCCATATTCACTGGATTCAGTCAAACTTGTCATGTACAGTAGTCTATGTTCATTGCACAGTAACATGATATAATATTATGACCATCTGCTCTACCTGTTCCGACACATCTAATTGAATGTTTCTTTAGAAGTGAATAATCATATTCTAATCTATGTTTGGAATGCACAAGTTGTAGGACCTACTGTACTGTAGGGAAAAAAATCAAATAAGAAAAATATATAAAGTATGTGTTTTGACCCTACAATAAAAAACTGATATCCAATTAAGATAGATTGATGAAGGATGAAGGCTGTGACATGCATATGTAACCCTCCAAACACCACTGGACATCCGGGTCACGGCACCATTGTAACCCATCTGTTTTGGCATGCCCAGCGTTGACAGCTGCGCCAATAGAGACGTCTCTCTTTGGAGAGACTGTCAGCTGAGTTTCACCAGCTACTCCACGTTTCACTCTGTTACGCTCACTCCTCCAAACTCCACACCGCTGGACATCCGGGTCACGGCACCATTGTGACCCATCTGTCTCGGCGTGCCGAGGGCGGGATTAGAACCCGGGTCTCCCGCTTGGGAGGCGGACGCACTGACATTAGCGCCAAAAGGGACGTCCCTCTTGGAGGGACTGTCAGCGCTCCTTTGAAGAGTGACCCGCGGTCCAACCTCGGGTCATTTATCTGAGGTGTAGCCTACTATATTATCCTTACCTTGAGCTATCGCAATGGACTCAAACTTGTGAAGTTCTCTAAGCAGGCACGTGCGTTCGTTGTGGTGAAGACTATAAATAAAGTCCCGTGCTCCTTCCGGCGACGTCAGGGGCTCCATCGGGTCATTTTTGTGCGGATGCGTGCCCAAGTCACAGCTTTGCACGCGCATCATCGGTAGGGGCCCTTGGACCGTGACGGGACCGCTCCTGTGCAGTCTTCCTAACACGCTAGGGGCCCGGAGCAGGACAGCAGGCCGCAGGACCCTCTGCAAGCACGGCAGCATCTCGAGGACAGATGAGAAGAATGGGAGGCGCCGAAAACCTAGAATTCAAATTAAACATTCATGAATTATGTCCCAAACACAACGTCAAATACACAAACGATGGGTTAGTCTATGTTGTAAGGGCATTAAATGGTTATTTGTAAGGACAGACATGAAAATACGCTTCCTTAACAATTAATTTGCCAAAAGAAATAAAATCAATGTTTTTATGGTCGCACAAAACAGTAAATAGGTCGCCGAAAGCAATCGCAACTTCTGTGCAAGCGCAGACCTCGATCAGCTGATGCTGCGCTGGCTGTCCCGTCCCCAATCTCCGGTATTCAGATGAGAGATGAGGCTGCGAGGCACACGTCCTTGACTGCGGTTATCTCATGAACAATCCACTGATGTCAAATACAGAATTTACAGTAAAACAGTCCAGTTACATCTTCACATAGCTCATCTTCACGGTGGAAACACAGGCTACAGCAGGATACTCCGGATCTCAGGGATGGACAGGGTTGTTCCCGTAATGCGCGTCCTCTCTGACTCAGTGGCCTAAAATATTTTCCAATGGAAGAGCTTGACTACGTAGCACTGACGACAAAGTCACACGTTTTGCTTTCGCATTATATGAGCTATAGTATTTTTTTTCTTCTACAGGGTACGAACCGACCGATCCGACAGCCTGGAATGCGCATAGGGCATTAAGAACACACCCCTTTGACGTCATGGGAAATGTATTTTCCACTCCATATGCAATTCCATAAACAAGCACTTCATGTTCTATTCTTATGGACTACACTTCCCACATCCACAATGTGTGACAGCCACTGCATTATGGGAAATGTATTTAATCTCATAGGATGTAGAGAGTCTACCTTACAAATATACTTGCCTAGTGGGGGCCGAATCATCAGTCACACACACTGCTCATATCTAAATCTCCCTGTGTTTAACAAAACACATTTAGTAGGCTTCTAATGTGCTCTTATGCACATTAAGATGTTATCTATCTGGTAATATTACTCCTATATGGGTTGCTACCACACCGATCAGACACAATATTAAAAGCACCTGTCTAATACTGTATTGTGTAGCTGTCCCTCGTGCCGCTAAAACAGCTCTTCCCGTAGTAAACAGTTTCATCTTGTGGACATAATTCACCCTCTAACAAGATCGTAGCTTTTTATAGCCTTCTGTAGCAACTATGAATGTAATAAACTACCATGTAGTATTAACTCCTAATAATGTAATCCATGTCAAATTTGTTATAAAAACCAATATGTAATAAGTAGTAGTAGCCTGTAGTCACCTAGTAGTAGTAGTAGTAGTAGTAGTGGTAGTAGTAGTAGTAGTAGTAGTAGTAGTAGTAGTAGTAGTAGTAGTGGTAGTAGTAGTAGCCTAGTAGTAGGTCCAGTAGTAGTAATAGTAATAGTAATAGTAGTAGTAGTAGTAGTAGTAGTAGTAGTAGTAGTAGTAGTAGTGGTAGTAGTAGTAGTAGTAGTAGTAGTAGTAATAGTAGTAGTAGTAGTAGTAGTAGTAGTAGTAGTAGTAGTAGTAGTAGTAGTAGTAGTAGGCCTAGGAGTAGTACTACTACGCTCTTTTACCTCGGGGCGACTGGTTGCCCCGTCACTCTGAGGCCTCTGCGGTCGATTGCAGGCTCAAAACTCACCTCTTCAAGATTCACATTCAGATCTTTATTTGTCACATGCAAACGTATAGTGAACAATCACAGTGAAATGTTACTGCTGGGTCCATGATGTGCTCAAAAGTTACAAGTAATTACAATACACAAGCT
>NC_140241.1:2811762-2829262 GCF_949987555.1 Borostomias antarcticus
ATTTTTTGATTTGATTCACTTTATTTATCCCGAAGGAAATTAAAAACCTCAGTAACATATAGCTTCTTTCTATTCACAACTACATTAACTACCCAGGATGCACTGCATTACAGTGTGTGACGTATTCTTATTACTGTACCTACACAGAAATGTGAAAAAAACAACAAAAAAACAGTCTAACACGTTTGTGCTTCTGCCTGTCTTTGTGTTGCAGGTGTTATTGGTCAGGTCTGTAGCACAGTGACCTACTCCACCAGGAGAGTGTGTGTCTTAAAGGGATCCTCAGTGAACATCTCCTGCACCTTTAAAAGTTATTACCCCGTCACATCAGTCCTCTGGTTCAGCCCTGAACGGAGAGATAGATGGAGGGATAGATCTACACCTGAGGACCTCGCTGGAGACCCAGCGTTTGCAGGTCGTGTGCAGTACTCTAGAACCCAGTTCCCTAGAACCCGGTTCTCTCGAGGAGACTCCACCCTGAGAATCGCAGACCTGAGAGAGAGCGACTCGGCAGAGTATCACTTCATATTCAAGACAGGCAATGAGTCCTTCTCCTGGGGGGATAGTTTCCCTGGAACCACTCTGACCGTCACAGGTAATCACGAACGTACAGCATGACACCTACTTTATCTGAGCTTAGAAACAGAATAGTTGGAGTAAAGGTCACACATGATGGTGATGTGTTTCTGGACTCCTCATTAAGACCTGCAGGTGAAGGTGACTCCTCCTGTTGTTTCTGTCCCCAGGTCTTCAGGTGAGGGTCACAGGGACAAAGGGACAGAGGGTGACCCTGACCTGTAGCTCCACCTGTCGTCTGACTGGTAACCCCTCCTACATCTGGTACCACAACGGACAACGTCTACAAAAGACCACATCTCAACAGGTCTCTGTCTACAGGACCTCTGAGGACAGCTACTCCTGTGCTGTAGAAGGTCGTGAGGATCTCCTCTCTCCTCCAGTGTGTGAGTGTGGATCTACCTGCTCTGTTTCTAGAGACCATCACCAGTATTACATCTGCTCTGTTACTAGAGACCATCACCAGTATTACATCTGCTCTGTTACTAGACCATCACCAGTATTACACCTGCTCTGTTACTAGACCATCACCAGTATTACATCTGCTCTGTTACTAGACCATCACCAGTATTACATCTGCTCTGTTACTAGAGACCATCACCAGTATTACATCTGCTCTGTTACTAGACCATCACCAGTATTACATCTGCTCTGTTACTAGAGACCATCACCAGTATTACATCTGCTCTGTTACTAGACCATCACCAGTATTACATCTGCTCTGTTACTAGACCATCACCAGTATTACATCTGCTCTGTTACTAGACCATCACCAGTATTACATCTGCTCTGTTACTAGACCATCACCAGTATTACATCTGCTCTGTTACTAGACCATCACCAGTATTACATCTGCTCTGTTACTAGAGACCATCACCAGTATTACACCTGCTCTGTTACTAGACCATCACCAGTATTACATCTGCTCTGTTACTAGACCATCACCAGTATTACATCTGCTCTGTTACTAGACCATCACCAGTATTACATCTGCTCTGTTACTAGACCATCACCAGTATTACATCTGCTCTGTTACTAGACCATCACCAGTATTACATCTGCTCTGTTACTAGACTATCACCAGTATTACATCTGCTCTGTTACTAGACCATCACCAGTATTACATCTGCTCTGTTACTAGACCATCACCAGTATTACATCTGCTCTGTTACTAGACCATCACCAGTATTACATCTGCTCTGTTACTAGACCATCACCAGTATTACATCTGCTCTGTTACTAGACCATCACCAGTATTACATGCACTAAGAAACACATTGTATTGTCTGACTGTTTAACATCCTCATTAAATAGTTTTTATTCATCATTAACTCACTCACTCACTCACTCACTCACTCACTCACTCACTCACTCACTCACTCACTCACTCACTCACTCACTCACTCACTCACTCACTCACTCACTCACTCACTCACTCACTCACTCACTCACTCACTCACTCACTATACATTGCTGCTATGCTATTTGCCTTGCTTGCTGACTCAACTATAGTTATCTTGGTAGTCTGGGTTAGTTCTGCAGGTAGTATGGTTGTTTGCTAATCTGCATAATTCCCTGTGTCCCCCAGTCAAACCAAGGAAGCCCTCAGTCTCAGTCAGTCCCTCTGGTCAGATAGTGGAGGGCAGTTCAGTGACTCTGACCTGCAGCAGTGATGCCAACCCACCAGTGGACACTTACACCTGGTACAAGGAGAATGTCACCTCATCTAGAGCATCTGGACAGAGCTACACCATCACTAACATCACATCTGAGGACAGTGGAGGATACAACTGTGAGGCTCGGAATGAATTAGGATCAGCAACGTCGGACCAGTTTCCTGTTAATGTTTCATGTGAGTATCACCAATTCTATTCATTTCACTAATGACAACTTCAGCATGCTCCATAGATTAGAATTAGACCCACAGAAAACTACGTGTCCAGATCAGCAAACATTGCTTGCGTTGACGTGGTCCCACAGTGACTTTGCGCTGTTCTACGTCCTGCATGTGTGTGTTAGTGACTGCAGCCGGTTCCTCCTGGGTTCCCGAGGTTCTGCTGGTGGTTGTGGTGCTGTCTGTCCTGGCTGCTGGAGCTCTTCTAGTCCTCCTCTGCTGCGCACTGAAGAGGTCAGCATCTCCTGGCATCAGCTACACACCATTACACCATGCATGTAGTTTGTTAGACTATAAGTAGTATCATGTAGGAGGTATCAATACTATACCATGAATATTTAGGTATATGCCTTTGTAATACGGGTGGTAAATGTCATTATTTCCCAAGGTAAGACATGACCACTATTGGACACCAGTGTCCAAGTTTAGATTTATAAGTCAGTGTGTAACATCAGTTTTGTTATGACCACACCAGTAGAGGTCCCTAGAGAGCAGAACTCACTCTATCTCTCTCTCCAGGAGATCCAACAGAGGAAGTGATGTCACAGGGGACCGTCAGGTGAGTGAACATACAGATAGATGTGATCCTGGGCTGCGTTCCGAATCGCATACTACCCTACTATATAGTATGCCAAAACAGGATGTAGTATGTCCCAATACATAGTATGCCACAAGCAGTATGGCAAAAATACCAGGATGTCCTACTACATCCGGTCGTATTTTGCAGTATGCAAGCCAGCAGGCTTTTCTGGCTATTCTGACCCACAATCCTGTGCGCAGCGGAAATGTGCGTCACATGTGCGAGTCGTGACAGCTGTAGACGAATGTCGCGTTATGGACAGCGACAGATGTGGGCAAATTTCAAGGCGCAATGTTATGACAAGGTAGTATGTCCCAATTGGATGCCTACTGCTTGCAAAGTACGTCCTTTCTAAGGGCAGCTGTAGTCGGTACTGGTAGTAAGAAGTAGAAGTATGCGATTCGGAACGCAGCCCAAGTCTTTCCTTGTTTAAATGTTTAAAGCTCAGAAGTATTTCCTTGTCTCCTTGTGTCCTGTCTCCTTGCTTCCTCCTCACTAGCTGTCCCTCCAAACTCTCATGTAGAATCACCAGGATGTTTCTCCCTCTGTATTAACTACTTATTGCATCTCCATCAGATTCCTCTCTCTCCAGGGAGGGTCCAGCCTGACCCCAGCAGTGACCACTACACAGCTCTCCACGTAAGGACCAGGTCCCCTGACTACGACACACTGGCTGTGAGTCCATCAGGATTTACTCTGCAGCGTGTTGCTGGTCAGGATAGTAGTTGAATGTCTGGGTCTGTGAACAGCGAGGAAATGATCATTTGTTGTGTCTCTCTTTGTTTTTCTCTTTCTCACTGTGTGTGTGTGTGTGCGTGTGTGTGTGTGTGCCAGATTGTGAATGTTACAGACCCTGATCAATACGATTATGTGGGCCAGGATGAATACGATGATGTGGACCAGGACACACACACAGGCCTCCAGAGAGATTCCGGTTCCTATGAGAATGACACCATCCAGGAGAGAGTCCTTCATCATTGAAGCTATACCCAGATAGCAAGCGGATCTGGGCCATATACAGGCCACATCTGGCCCTTGTGGCTTAGTTCCGGCCCATAGATGGCCCAGAATCATTACACATCCGCTTGCTATCTGGGTAGTGCTACTTCAGTCAAGAGTGTTCATCTAGCTGGTAGTCTGACTCACCAGATGTAGGTTTTGGAGAAAAGCCTCGTCATTCTTTTTTACTGACCAATCAGTGGTGGCGGAATATATTCCCCGCCCAATCAGATTAAATCCAGACTGTGTGAAACAACAACAATCTAGCAACAACTCTGCCCAAGATGTTTGTGATTAGTTTAATGAAATCCAGAGTTTTTTTTCCTTTCCTATCCCATAATGGTGAGGAGTCCAGCCAGACCTTTATCCAGTTCTGGCACAGCGTGAATGAAGTGTGGAGACAGGTCTGGCTATGTGAGACTAGCTATCTGGTGACATGTGCCTCGCTACGCACTCAGTAGCCAGAATACAAAGCCAGGTCCTCACTTCTCAAATCATAGCGCTATCTGTGCTGTTTCACCTGATATATTGAGCCTTAAACATTTGAGCTAAAGCTGGAGTTGCATTATCATTCCTTACCATCAACCTTGCCAGACGAATACTGGATCCTTCCCATCCACTCTTCTCAGAGTTCCCCCTACTCCCCTCTGGACGCAGGTTTAGAACGCCCAAAACAAGGACAAAACCAGCCAGCACTTCTGTTGTGCCAAGAAGCATTCAATTGTTGAACAGCTGTTGATGCCTGTTGCAGTGATGATGATGTTGATGCGATGATGTTGGTGAGGATGGTGATGACGATGATGGTGGTTGGTGACATTGTGGTGTTGTTGATGAGCGTACATTTTAATGTTTTCTGTATGCTTGATGTGTGCTAAACAAATTCCCCTCTGTAGTAATAAAGGTTTCAATTCAATTCAATAAAACAAGCATCAGTGTGATTTTTTTTGTAAATGTCTTTAGAATTTCAGCTGATATGATGTATTATTTGAAGTAGTTTAATGTGTTTTAGGACAGAGATAAATTGTTGTTTTGTTTCTGGTGATAGATTTTGGTTCTGTTTTTTCATGTGTTGATTACTGTATATAAGGTTATTTTTTACTCCTCTGCAAGTATAGCTACTGTAGTATATATATCATTGTAATATTATACTGAGCTTATTGGTTTTAACATGTTTTAATTTTAGTTTATTTTTTAGTCTATGAGACCCCTAACATGTAAAAAAAAAAAAAAAGAGAATAAACAAGCCAGGAATCTTTTCTTTTATCTAAACTTTGGATTTGAAGTACAAGTGTCCCTCAGTAGAATAGACTATACTTTTACTGAAATACATAGCATACTTGTTTGTCTTCAAATCTTAATGTACTGGCAATGGGAAAAACAATTTATAATGAGTACTACTATGTGAGCTCTAACCAGCTCATGTGATTGATGACGCTGGTCAAGCTAAAAGGCCCCTGGTTAGACTGGACTGTCCCTACACTGAGACACTTACAGGTTTTTGTGTAGAAAGCAACGACGGATGAGCACCGTTTTAATAGCCAACAAGTCCATGCACCTGTATGGTCAAAAGTCCCATAATGGATGTTGAATTACAGACATATCTGGCGCTACTAATGTCACATCATGTGTATCAATCAACCAAAGTAAGCTCTCTATAAACCATGGCAGAGTGAATAAGAGTACAATAATGTCTCCATCTAGTGGGCAAACAAGTCAATGGAAAAATGCATTGGAAAGGCGCCCCCTTTGTGGTGGGTTCTGGTACTACGGGGGGACTCACTCACTCACTCACTCACTCACTCACTCACTCACTCACTCACTCACTCACTCACTCACTCAGTGTCTGACTCACTTACTTACGACGTGACACCGGCCAACCTAAAGTCCCCCCCCCTTCAGCTGTCACCGGGTGGGGGACAGTTAAGCTCTCTACAATCCGTCTCATTAAATGACATTAAATCCTCATGGGAGGGGGCTGGGGGAGGAGATATCCGGTGACACGTGGGAGAACGCGCTCAAAAGGGTTCCCACCTCCTCTATCTGCAGGGTCTCGTTCAACGTCAACTTGTTCATAGGCTCACTGCAATTGTGTAAGATGCAATCTCCTGCATAGAATGCTGATCAGTTGGGATTTGTTTGTTTTGCGAGAAGGACTTGGAAGAGATGGGAATATCCTAAAATATTTAACTTTCTTTCAGTTATTAGCCTACTTTTAGATATAGTTAATAGACAGGCATTTCAGTGCAGGAAATCCCATGCATTAATCGAAGTTTAGGTTGGATTGCCACTTGTCGGCTGCCACATTCCATAAAAATAGAGTCGAGTCGAAATCAATCCCACTGGAGCAATGACGGCAGTGTGCGGGCTTCCATAGGAAACAATGGGAGCTATCTAAATGGAATGTGTTTCGTGGCGTGGCGCTTCGGCTGCGGTTTACGGGGGGGCTGTACCATGGAGGTACCATGGAGGTATGGCGCGTTCCAGGCAACCCGTAACTCGTGTTTTTCCGACCTCCTACATGTGAAAATGCTCTGGAATGGCAGTCAAACCCGTAACTTCCCACCCGTGAACTCGTACAGATCGATGTACTCCCAGTTGCCGGGTGGGAAGTTACGGGTTTGACTGCCATTCCAGAGCATTTTCACGTGTAGGAGGTCGGAAAAACACGAGTTACGGGTTGCCTGGAACGCACCAGTAGGCTACAGCCACGCACAAAAAGTACAGTTGTTTCGAGTGACCTTTATTTTGAAATCCCTTGAAACAACGCTACCGGAGTTTGGTGACTGTAGAGCAACCCGTGGATTCACTGCGCCGAGCTGATCCTGGGAGCAACTAGTAGCGTTTCCTCATTTCAAACTGTCCGTAAACATGTCCAAACAACAACTATTCAGAGATTTTGTCAACGAGCGACTAGCAGCGGCAGCGGTGGAGATATTTGGGAGGTTTGAGGAAACACTTTCAAAGTGCCAAGAACAACTCCGTCTTTCCCAGGAGAAGAACTTGGAGCTCAGACAGATGTTGATCACTGTTTTTCAACCCGAGGTCAAACTACATCGAACAGGTTCTATATTTATATATTTATACACTCATCTGCTGTGGTTAAGTCACTATTTCATGTTCTGAATTGAACTGGCACATTATTCCCTATAACATTGAACTATCTTGTATCAGCCAAGTTAGTAGGCGGCCTACTTGTGAGTAGTGTGACTAGTGACTATCTAAATGATCAGATTACGTTAAACTAACTAGGTTAAACTAACTAACTAACTAGGAATGTTATATCTCTGCTCTATTGTTCACCCCTGTAGACTAACTATCGCTCCTGTGATTATGTCGCACTTCAAGGCTTTACCGAATTCGCTGTTCTGTAAATATCCGGGTAAAAACAGTAAACATGTCTTCTTCTGCTTCTTCTGTAATTTAATGGTAGTTAAAACAGAAGACAGATGCATATCTGCCCCCTACTGTACCGGTCTCATCCGGGCCTTACATACTGTACCGGACTCATCCGGGCTTTACATACTGTACCGGACTCATCCGGGCTTTACCTACTGTACCGGTCTCATCCGGGCTTTACAGACTGTACCGGTCTCATCCGGGCTTTACCTACTGTACCGGACTCATCCGGGCTTTACATACTGTACCGGGCTCATCCGGGCTTTACAGACTGTACCGGACTCATCCGGGCTTTACATACTGTACAGGACTCATCCGGGCTTTACCTACTGTACCGGACTCATCCGGGCTTTACATACTGTACCAGACTCATCCGGGCTTTACCTACTGTACCGGACTCATCCGGGCTTTACAGACTGTACCGGACTCATCCGGGCCTTACATACTGTACCGGACTCATCCGGGCTTTACATACTGTACCGGACTCATCCGGGCCTTACATACTGTACCGGACTCATCCGGGCTTTACATACTGTACCGGACTCATCCGGGCTTTCCATACTGTACCGGACTCATCCGGGCTTTCCATACTGTACCGGACTCATCCGGGCTTTACCTACTGTACCGGACTCATCCGGGCTTTACAGACTTCAGGTAGACTAATGACGTGCTTAAGCGGAAGCAGGAAGAGTCGTTCTATTAATACATCCATGCATGGGACCTTATTTCGGAGAAAAGAAAATATGCCGATGAACAATAATTTCTTGATTCCGTTTGAATTGTGCCATGACCATACAGCATATTTTTGTAAGTCAGTCATTACATGCAGTTGTAATAGGCCTACTGTAAAGCAGTTTTTCCAGTACACACCACCTACATAAACAAATAGACTACGTCATCATCACATATTAGAGCGTCATTACAGGTCACTTGGAGCTTGATGCTTTGTTAAATTAGAACACAGGTGTGCAGTGTACAATGTAGTATATTTTTATACTGTATTACATCAATACACTTGTATTACTCTCATGTAGTAATCCATCTACTAAGAATAATGAATAAACTTCACTTTAGGTAGAACTCTGTAATTACAAGCAACCTAACATGTAGATTACAACACAGGCCCTGTCCTGAGTAAACATTCCTTTGTCCTCTGGGTCAATAAAGATAACACCTCTGAAGAAGAAGTCTACAGTTGTAACGTGACACAGGAAGAACCCAAGATTGCCCCCATGTCCGGAGGGGGGCAGAGCTCAGTGACCTGTTGACCAATTACAAGCAGATCTGTGTTAATGTACATCCCTTGTATGCAAATTTGTTTGTCATGTGATATCTTGGCCTGAAGCCAAGATATAAGCTCGCCACCTTGTGAAAAGAACTTTAGTATCGCCGAAGTTTTGACCTGTGAGGCGTGCTCAATAAATTGTTGTTTTGACCGCATTTTGCTCCTGAAGTCCTTTCATTCTGCCCAAAAGTTAAGAAGAAAAGATACGACAACAATGATGTGCAATACGCACTAAACAGGGACAGTTTTACATTGTTGGAGCGTATAGCATACGACATTGCCTAAATATGTCCTCATCATCAGTCACCTGGGCCATATTAATGTGACCAAGATATTTAACCTTCTCACAGACACACACAGTATTACCTGACAGTTTAAAAATAGAGTATTGTACATTTTTATCCTCTCTTGTTTGGCAAATCATAATGACACTCTTAGCTGCATTATATTTAATGTCATGACCTGCACCAGAGCACACATTGTTGCAGACCAGCACAAGGGCTCAGGACCCCAAGGTCATCGGCAAACATTATGCAATTCACTAAAAGATTACCCGCCATGCATCCAGTGTTGCAGACTTTTAGATTTCTTGACAGTTCCTCCACATACAAATTAAAAGTGAATGGGGGCCAAATCCCCCCTTGCCTAACAACATAGTGACCCCAAAAGGGGCTGAGACACTGTTTGCCCATTTTACTTGCATGGTTAGAGGCATAGGTACCAATAAACCAAAATGGTGACTTATGTATTTTGGGACTCCTCTCTGGCTTAACTTTAAAAACAATTTTCCATGGTTCAGTCAGATGCTTTAGAGGCATTGATAAGTCACATACAAAAATATTAGTTATTACTTTAACATTTTTTATGACTTCCTTTAGGGGAATATATGTCTGTGCTGTGTTTAGCCTTAAAGCCAAATTGATTGTGTGAATGAGTCAGTGAACTCATTTAGTCATTATTTCTAGGACCGTTGAGAGTATGCTGGCTAGATCTATGGCCCTAAACTGGTATCAAATCATCCCACTTTACCAGCTTCATCAGGTAGCTTTTTTATAGTTTGGTACACTTCATCTGACATGATAATCAAGGCATTGCTTTCAATAGTGTCAACCTTAAAGAGGTCACTTTGCACTGTAAAAAAATAAAAAAAATTAAGTGCTTTCGCCATGCCTCTGCAATGTTCATTTGACAGAGATAGCAAGCACCCCAAAACAATAAAACAAATATAATAAACAACATAACTACTGATGATAATAATCAAATAGTGGAATGGCTTCTGCAATCCATATTACACCCATAATATTCCATATCAATTTCAGCTGCTTCCTTATCTCTCCCAACCTTTTTTCATCTCACTTCATCGGTTCAACTCTAGCCTAATTTTGCATTAAAGTTGCATCTAAGCAATCTAATAACAATAAATAAATGAGGCCTTCTCGAGAACTGGTCTGGGTTTTAGTGCTTGTGTTCAGAATGGACCCAAGCGGTCAGATTTTTTCCTGCTTTCTTGAGAACCGCTGATCCAAAAAAGCTTCACATGCGACGTGCATAACCTTGAGTCCTAAGCAATCAACCTGCTGAAGGTCAGCTTCATACAGTGCATGGTTGTTGAGCAAGTCGGGTTACAGACAGACAAAGATTTCCTGGAATTATAGTAAAAAATGACTGGACTTGCTAGCTAGCTAGCTGTTTTAAAAACGAAACCCTTCTCTGAATTGAATTTCCCAGATTGCTGCTGTCAGACAGGTTGTATAATGATCACGCAGGCTTTATCCTAATATTTATTAGGGCTGGGTTTAAAAAAACGATTAATCGATTCTGAATCGATTCTGAATCATGATTCAGAATCGATTCATGAATCCCAAAATCGATCTTTTATTTAATGAATGAATGAATAAATGAAGGAATGAATAGTTCATTCATTCATTCAATGATTCATTCATTCATTCATTTTTGGAAATCAGTATCGATACCCAGCCCTAGTATTGATGTGTTGCATAACTTGGCAGTCATGTAATTAAGTTTACAGCTAAAAAAAACAGGTTTTAGTAACACTAACCAAATCGATATTGAATCGAATCGAATTGAATCGTGATAATCGATTCTGAACCTTGTGAATCGGAATCGATTCTTGAAATTCGACTCGATACCCAGCCCTAATATTTATCCTCCTTTCCTTCCCAGATGTCCAGAAGCTCTATATCCCAGGGTCCTTTCAGATTAAAGAGGAACAGCAGCCGTGGACCACTAAGGGGAGAGCAGGTGTCCCAGAGCCCCCACAGATTAAAGAAGAACCAGAGCTGTGGACCATTCAGGGGGGAGAGCAGCTTCAAGGGCTGCAGTCTGATACGACTGACCCCACATTCCCTTCTACTAGTGTGAAAACCAACTGTGATCTGGAGGGCTTGTCTCAACGCCCACCTCCTAACCAACTTCCAACTGTGGAGACCAGAGCCACCAACACAACCAAGGAACGGATCAAAGCAGAGTCCGATGGGAAGGATAGTGGAGCATCAAAACCAGCCAGCAACTCTAAGCCTTCTTCTGGACCTCCAGAATGTCCTACGACTCAGAGTTTAGAAGAGGACAAGGAGAGAGGAGGACTACTGCCTGGACCAGGGGACTCCTGCCTCAGCCTTCTGCCTGGACCAGGGGACTCCTGCCTCAGCCTTCTGCCTGGACCAGGGGACTCCTGCCTCAGCCTTCTGCCTGGACCAGGGGACTCCTGCCTCAGCCTTCTGCCTGGACCAGGGGACTCCTGCCTCAGCCTTCTGCCTGGACCAGGGGACTCCTGCCTCAGCCTTCTGCCTGGACCAGGGGACTCCTGCCTCAGCCTTCTGCCTGGACCAGGGGACTCCTGCCTCAGCCTTCTGCCTGGACCAGGGGACTCCTGCCTCAGCCTTCTGCCTCCCAGAGTGCTGAAATCACCTATCAAATCAAGAACACAGTGTTCTAAACCTTTTCCCAGCTCTTGTTCCAGCCCCAGGCCTAAGACCGGCCCCGGGCCTAAGACTAAGACCGGCCCCAGGCCTAAGACTGGCCCCAGGCCTAAGACCGGCTCTGGGCCTAAGACTGGCCCCGGATCTAAGACCGGCCCCGGGCCTAAGACCGGCCCCGGGCCTAAGACCGGCTCTGGGCCTATGACCGGCTCTGGGCCTAAGACCGGCTCCGGGCCTAAGACCGGCCCCGGGCCTCAGACCGGCCCCGGGCCTAAGACCGGTCCCAGGCCTAAGACCAGCCCCGGGCCTAAGACCGGCCCCGGGCCTAAGACCGATCCCGGGCCTAAGACCGGCCCCGGGCCTAAGACCGGCCCCGGGCCTAAGACCGGCCCCGGGCCTATTCCCAGTTCCCGCTCTAGAAGTGAGAGTGAAGATGTTTCTTCTGGGAAGGCTGAGAGCAAGACAGCAGAGAAACGATATCAGTGTGAGAAATGTGACAATGTTTTTAGTCATAAGAGTAATTTAGTTAGCCATAGAAGAATCCACACAGGAGGGAAACCATATCAGTGTGAGGAATGTGACAAATCTTTCCGTTCAAAGAGTCATTTAGTTAGCCATAGAAAATCTCACACAGGAGAGAAACCATATCAGTGTGAGGAATGTAACAAATTTTTCAGTGCAAAGGGTAGTTTAGTTCACCATCAAAAAATCCACACAGGAGAAAAACCATATCAGTGTGAGGAATGTGGCAAAGCTTTCAATAAAAAGGGTGGTTTAGTTTGCCATAGAAAAACCCACACAGGAGAAAAACCATATCAGTGTGAGGAATGTGGCAAAGCTTTCAGTAAAAAGGATCATTTAGATAGTCATAGAGTAACTCACACAGATGAAAGACCATATCAGTGTGAGGAATGTGACAAAGCTTTTACTCATAAGAGTAATTTAATTAGCCATAAAAGAACCCACACAGCAGAGAAACCATATCGGTGTGAGGATTGTGGCAAATCTTTCCGTAAAAAGGGTAGTTTAGTTTACCATAGAAGAATCCACACAGGAGAGAAACCATATCAGTGTGCGGAATGCAATGACGTTTTTAGTCATCAGAGTCACCTGGCTAGCCATAGGAAAAAACACACAGGAGAAAAAACATATAAGTGTGAGGATTGTGACAAAGCTTTTAGTCATAGGGCTAATTTAGTTACCCATAGAAGAATGCACACAGGAGAGAAACCATATCAGTGTGACATATGTGCCAAAGCTTTCAGTAAAATGGTTCATTTAGTTCACCATAAAAGAATCCACACAGGAGAGAAACCATATCAGTGCCAGGACTGTGACAAGGTCTTTAGTCAAAAGGGTAATTTAGTTTACCATGGAAGAATACACACAGAAAAGAAAACAGATCATTGACTGTCTGATTGTCTCACAGCAAGAAGGTCTTTGGCTCATTTCCTGCTTGGGACGTTGTCGGCTTTGGGGATGTTCTCAGGTGGGGCGTCTCCCAGGCCTTTCTGTGCAAAGTTTGCATGTTCTCTCCATATTCACAATTCACATTCCTCCCAAGAACCCCAATATAAAAACATGCAGATCGCTCGTCAGTCCTGTCCCTGACCAGGACTTGGACTTTGTCCCTGGGCGCCACTGATGAGGCTGCCCACTGCTCCTGACTGCCCCTGGAGGACGACACTTTAGATGAATCAAATGCAGGGGACAAATTCCACCGGCGACAGCTGAAGAAGCGTTTGTGTTGTGTGTACGTGTATTGTGTCTCCGCTGTGTAGTTTTGGTCTTTTTATTTTTTTGCATTTGGCTCTGTATTTTCCTTGCAGAGTTTTTAATCTCACTGTCATCTGTGACTGTTTAGTGCCTTCGCTAGCAGTTGACTGCCTGCTCTGTTTTGGTGAAATGCATGATGGGAAGCTAGCATGAGGGAAGAGGACAAAGGTGAAAAAACAATGGAGAAAGAGAAGGCTGCTTTGAAGCTTTACTTTAACACCTGAAAATGTACCACTTGACTGGACGGGGTTCATTGTACTTTTTGTTGGTTTTATGGGTATTATTTTGGGAATAGTTTTTAATTCTGTTAAATGTTTACTAAAGAATGTGTTGTAATTGGTTTTGCGAGTCTGATAACGTTCAGAACCACCGGGCCTGATGCCCCTCCTCCTGAGGACATTTCACCATGTGGACCAACAACCAGCACACCACACATTCTATACACACACACACACACACACACACAACCAGCACACCACACATTCTATACACACACACACACACACACACACACACGACCAGCACACCACACACATGACCAGCACACCACACATTCTATACACAAACACACACACACACACACACGACCAGCACACCACACATTCTATACACACACACACACACACACACACACACATGACCAGAACACCACACATTCTATACACACACACACACACACATGACCAGCACACCACACATTCTATACACACACACACACACACACACATGACCAGCAAACCACACATTCTATACACACACTCACACACACACGACCAGCACACTACACATTATATACAGTCACACACACTCACACACACACACACACACACGACCAGCTCACCACACATTCTATAGTCACACGGCACACCACACATTCTATAGACACACAAACACGCACGACCAGCACACCACACATTCTATAGACACACAAACACACACGACCAGCACACCACACATTCTATAGACACACAAACACACACGACCAGCACACCACACATTCTATAGACACACAAACACGCACGACCAGCACACCACACATTCTATAGACACACAAACACACACGACCAGCACACCACACATTCTATAGACACACAAACACACACGACCAGCACACCACACATTCTATAGTCGCACACACACACACACGACAAGCATATCATATATTCTATAATCACACACACGACCAACACTGTACCACCGTACCTTGACCCAGATTCTGGAGGTTATGCTGATTGGATACATTGAAATGAACAGATCTTTTATGATATCGGCAGAATGAGGACCAGTGTCCATTAAGACCATGTCTAAATGGCGTTATTCATAACACTGGATACAACATTTTTAAATACATATCTGTATAGCCATTTGCTATATAAAAATTGGAATATGACTGGAAAAATGCATTGCCTCGCAAGTTCAGCATTCATCTGTGGCATTCATTATGGCCTCAAGAGGAAACCTTTTAAGCGCACTGTGTGTATGAAATGGGTTATATAAATAAAGTTTGATTTGATTCGATTCATGTGGCCCTCATACTTCGCATATTCAGTAATGTCACATATGGCCAGACATGGCTCAAATATAAAAATAGTGTCAACTACTTAGGGTAAGGAGACTGCATATATATATATACATACATGACATACATGACAAATAGTGTTAAATTCTCTATTTTTTTTATTATGAAAGTCACATTGACAAGTTATATCTTCTTATACAGTAGCAGTCCCAAACAGACAAGTTCAAAAGTATCTTGCAGAAATGACTCTTGGTATATATTAAAAGAAATAAACTTGGGCGACGGAATAGAGCAAAAAAAGCTACAGGAACAGCAAGTTCAGAACATGGTCCTACACAGCGAACCATCAGAAAGACAAGATATCACTCAAAACATGTTGAGTACACTCGGTTAGCCTTTCGTCTTCAGCTCACTGCTGGACACACTGTACGGTAGCCAGGCAGCAGTACAATAGATAAGGTTAGCTCTTCCACTTTGGGCTTGTAGAACAATAATAAACTCAATGATTCGAGGTATTTTAAAACAGAAGACCAACAACTTGAGTAAACACTCAAATAGTAAATGGAGGAACCTAGTTTTTTTTTTTTTTTTGCACTCCTAAATTTCACAGCTTTCTTAACATTCCAGAAACCTCATAACTCCCATAATTGTCTTGGTTTCAGTTCTCAAGATTCAGATGAATATGACACTATAACCATGGTTAAATATAATACATTTGACTATGTAGCCGGTTATCGGGTAAATTCTGTTTCAATACCATCAATTCAGAATTTAAATGGAAATTAAAAAATAAATAAATCCATAACTGATGTTCAACCCCACTTTCAATGCACACAAACCGTTACCAAGCTACAAGCACTTTGAAGATCCTGAGACAACAACATTGTATAAACAGTCAGATCGTTCAAGAAAACAAAAGACAAAATAGTAGCAGATTCCCCAGAACAGCACATCATAACAGCCCTGACATGCGAAGACGGCATTCTCGGCCATATTTCACAGAAATCTCCTTGAAAAAATAAAATAGAGAAGAACATATACATACAAATACATATAAACAGTTTGAATGTATCCGGGGG
This sequence comes from Borostomias antarcticus, assembly GCF_949987555.1. Lineage (NCBI taxonomy): Eukaryota > Metazoa > Chordata > Actinopteri > Stomiiformes > Stomiidae > Borostomias > Borostomias antarcticus. The sequence continues at coordinate 2,827,806 of NC_140241.1, forward strand.
GGTCCATCAGATTAGTTTCTGAAGGAAGTCTATGATGTGACTATGATGGTACAGGCTGGTGTGCCCATGATGAAAGCCTGTCATATGTGTTGGAACAACACGTCAAGGCCTGACGCAGAACAATCACTTCCTCTCACAACGGTAACCGTTGGAAGTTCAACTGAGAGCAACATACAAAATCTATGTTGAAGTACATTGTTACTGTACACTAGCGATTAGAGTAGCTTCTGATTGGGACAGATTGTCTACATTCTCTTCATAAAAATCATATAGATTCAAGGCTATCGGTTTCCATATGAAATCTGCATTTCCTAGCTATGCAGTCCACTAAGCAATAATAATAATAATAATAATAATAATAATAACAATATCGACAACAATACATTTTCAAATATGTTTGAGGAATACAGCACAAAACAATTGATTATTGTACAAAGGAAAAAGAGGCTTAATCAGACCATCAGCACAACCTATACAGGTCAGAAGATCACAGATCTTTGTCATGGCAGTGAACAAAAATCATTCATATACGTACATCAAAAATCCACAAAATGCCCTGCATTTGGAACATTCAAAATACATATCAGAACTCTTTTAAAAGGATATCTTGAAAAGGTAAAGATGTAAAATATTGCTTAGCTGAAAATCCATGTTGGGCATAATAGTAATGAATCGTATGGAGCATGTATCTAGAATTCACATACTATCATGGTGAACCATCAGCATACAAAATGTGGCGCTAAATGGGTTTTTGTGATATTCTACCTGTAGACACTGATTCATATGTTACAAATATAAGAATTAACTTCAGGCTGTTGGGTTTCTTAAGTCAGAAACGGAATGTGATACACTTCTCACGTTGGGTTGCATCATAGTAATAAAAATGATCTTCGCTTAACTGTGAGAAACAAGCTCTGTGTCTTACTGACTCTTTAGTCCTCGTTTACATTGTGTCTTGTTCATTTATTTCTCTCCAACACCAGGTTGTGCCACAGAGGGCACATTCCATGGCGTTAATGCCAGAAAAGTGCTCCCCCAACGCGTGTCCTCTTTCCCAACCCTTAACAGATCTGGTGGCATTGGATAGGTGTAACCAGATGGACTCTGGGATGCCTGGTGCCCAGATATGCCCAGTCATCAAAGACTTGTGACGGTGATGCCAACTGCAGGAGAGGCCACCCTTCTGGATCTACTGTACATGCTTGCGTCAGTAGTGTATACTTGCCCACTCCCCAACAGAAGTGAGGGCACTTACTTTACACCTATCCATTGTTTTGAAATCACGTGTGCAAAAGTGTAGCTACACAAGTGTACCCATCTGGTAAAGTTTGGAATTGGGCCACAGCTTGAATCAGATTCCTGGTGTCAACTAATGATTGAAATCAGCAGCACTGTGGGTATCAAACCAGACAGAGTTTAACACTTCTAAATATATATCTGAACCATTTCACATGAGG
>NC_140241.1:2834262-2909262 GCF_949987555.1 Borostomias antarcticus
GTTACAGAGTCTGTCACCGCTAGCGCCCGCCTCTGCAGCAAACATTTCACTCCCGAAAGCTTCTGCAATTATAATATGAGGCTTTTGGGTTTCACAGACTCACGACTGGTCCTGGTGAATTCGGCGGAGCCAACCATCTCCCTCCCCGGCCTCCATTCTCCTCCTGTCAACCATCTCCCTCCCCGGCCTCCATTCTCCTGTCGCATCAACCTTTGGTGCCGACACCGCCTTGTGTGCTTATAGCTTATTAACGTTATAACGTTAGCTAGGTAACGTAAGCAATAGGAAAATACACTGCTATTAATATACAAAATATGTCTTGACATGTATGTGGTAATGTCAGCTATGATGAATTATGTAATCTTAGGAGGAATTATAGCTAACATTAGCTATGTAGCTTGTTTCAGATGGGAGTGTGTATATAACCTTAGTCTAGCTAACATAGCTAGCAGCACCGACCAGGCGACCACCCACCAAATAACGTTACGGATGATATATTATGACTATAAGCGTTAACTATACAGAAACTGCCTGCCATATTTGTGGCACCTGATGTGCGTATGGGTTCACCGGTAATGGTTACAGTATATTTCTCCAGCTGGAGACCGGGAGGTGGGAGCGAGGGGGATGGTTAGGTAGACCAGCTGCAGCTGGAGAAAGACGCACCCTCTCCCAGTGAAGCGGTGCTCGGCGGCTACTGGCTGAACATTCCAGTTCTGTTGGATATGTTGCGGGAAAGTTGAAGCCGAGTGCTCGTCGGGACAGACTCATCCACTCTCGTTGGCAATGTTATGTGTGAGAATAATTATTCTCACACATAACATTGCCAACGAGAGTGGATGAGTCTGTCCCGATTATCAACTCCGGTAGTACGCTTCTCCGCGCTATCAGCGCTGTTCAAGCCAGTGACTAAAAGGTACATTTTAAACAACTTTTTCCATTGATCCCAAGGGACGACAGGATCGCCTGGGAGGGATAGGAATGGGTCCGGAGGTGGCAGGGAGAAAATAGGGACAGACTCATACATTCCTCGTTGCCTGTTTTTGTATTTTGCATCTAAGGGCAGTAACACTGGCGCGTTGGTATAGAGTAGCTACAGTTTTACCTGTGTTTGTCAGGAGGTAGGTTAGGAGGAAGCATCTGTGCGTTTGATTCATTAGACAAGTGTAATTTCAACTCCTCTCTCCTGTTTTCACAAAGCTGTGCCTTCCTACCACAAAAGAGACGGCGTGCCAGTGTGACAATATGCAGACCAGAGAACGGTACTATTTGACAGGTTCTTCCCTCCACACCCCCTCCCCACGCAATTGGGTGTGGCTTCGGTGCCTTCAGCAGACACGCCCCCACGGTCTCAGACCAGAGAATGCTGCTGATTTTTAACCGATTTTGAAGCCTTATTTTATATACTTAGCGACATTTTTAATCACTCAGATTTGGCTGGGTGGTTAATGACATGTTTTCCTGTGGTGTGTGAAGCTCATAACAAAAAATTGAACTGGGTTAACCTGGACTTTAAACTAGGTTTAAAGTTTGGTGCAACTGGATTAAAAGATGAACCTTGTTTAAGCCTAGTTTAAAGTCGCACAGAAACGGACGTTTGAGATCTAACTTCCGTAGTTTGACGTATTTCCGACGCAAACAAGCTATGAGGGTGGGACATAATGTTTAGAGAATTTGATTGGAACATTGACAAGTGGACGGGTTTTAAGAACGTCAGACAGATTCGATAGAAGGATAGCGTTGATTGACGGGTGGATGTCGTGAGATTATTAGCCTAAAATCTAAGGTACCTGTTGTCGTAATTGCACGTGACCTACTCTACCATTTTCCAAGAAGTAAGAAATTATATACTTTGATATAAGATTACAACAAAAGTAGAATGTTGTATTTTTTGTGAACCAAAATGGGACAGAATGCTTTTTTCATTTCTGTGCGACTTTAAGAGTTAATCTTTGTTGGTGAAAACATGGCGGAGGGGCGGTGGGCAAGTAACGCGACGGCGTATGACCGGTCTATCTCCACACACCGAGTGAGACCGCTAACACAACAACTAGCTATAGGCGGGTGGGTGCCACTCACCCCAGTCTCCTGACCAGCTTGGCAAACTCCAGCAGACATGTGTCGGCGGGCAGTCGGAGCTGGCCCTCGGCCATGGCCAGCTGGCAGTCCTCAAATGAGTAGTCAGTGATGGGCACCGCCAGGGCCCTGCAACAACAACACAGGAGGGAGTTCATACTTCAGATCAGAGAGAGAGAGAGAGAGAGAGAGAGAGAGAGAGAGAGAATCAGAGAGAGAGAGAGAGAGAGAGAGAGAGAGAAGAATCAATGTGATATACTGGGCATTAACTAACCCTAACCCTGTCACTTAAGCATACTCATTTGCTGGCAATGTGAAAGGAATCAATTGCCTATTTTTACTAACATACTTTCCATAAAAACTGGCATGTATGCACTAATTTTGGTATAAAACGGTAAGAGTCAAATTACATTTGTATCTTTGTGGGTTCAAATCCATGCCAGTTTATACCATTCTCCAAGCTCCGTCGCTGACACCATGCCCCTCCAGCAAGGACGAGAGGCGAGGAGTGACTTACTTGGCCATCAGGCGTCTGACGTTGTTGGCGAACAGAGCAGGGTTCCTCTTCTCCAGCTCTGAAGGGGTGTAGATGGGGAGGTACTGGGCAGAGCAGAGGGAGGTCACAGGTCAACGACCAGACAGACAGACAGACAGACAGAAACGACGTGAACCACCTAAAGGAAGTCTGTCTGTCTGGGCTTGTTTGTGTGTATCTGTGTCTTGTCTGAATATGAAAGTCAAAACTGACTTCCAAGGACAGAACAGTTTGGCAACAATGTCCAGCCTTACCAATGTAGATGTGACTAAATATCAACAAGAGAACTGGACTGCATGCATACAGTATCACAAACTCATACATATCACCACCACACTCACATCCCAAACTCATACATACCATCACCCCCACCACACTCACCTCAATGACAAACTCATTGTGCAACTGGCAGAGTGTGAGCCACAAGATCTTAAACCTGGCAAAACAAAAGATGACATTTTAGGTTATCCTATTCAGACATCATTCAGGCAAACCCTTTATTCACGTTAATCAATTAATACATAATTTTTTTTTTTTTTTAAATAGAAACAAAACAAAAACATAAGATGAAGATCTCAGAGGAGATCTGAAACACCTAGAACACAGAGTCTGGTTTGAGGAGTGAAACACCTAGAACACAGAGTTCTGGTTTGAGGAGTGAAACACCTAGAACACAGAGTCTGGTTTGAGGAGTGAAACACCTAGAACACAGAGTCTGGTTTGAGGAATGAAACACCTAGAACACAGAGTCTGGTTTGAGGAATGAAACACCTAGAACACAGAGTCTGGTTTGAGGAGTGAAACACCTAGAACACAGAGTCTGGTTTGAGGAATGAAACACCTAGAACACAGAGTCTGGTTTGAGGAATTAACCACCTAGAACACAGAGTCTGGTTTGAGGAGTGAAACACCTAGAACAGAGTTCTAGTTTGAGGAGTGAAACACCTAGAACACAGAGTCTGGTTTAAGGAGTGAAACACCTAGAACACATTCTGGTTTAAGGAGTGAAACACCTAGAACACATTCTGGTTTGAGGAGTGAAACACCTAGAACACATTCTGGTTTAAGGAGTGAAACACCTAGAACACATTCTGGTTTGAGGAGTGAAACACCTAGAACACAGAGTCGGGTTTGAGGAGTGAAACACCTAGAACACTGAGTTCTGGTTTGAGGAATGAAACCTAGAACACAGAGTTCTAGTTTGAGGAATGAACCACCTAGAACACAGAGTCTGGTTTGAGGAATGAACCACCTAGAACACAGAGTCTGGTTTGAGGAATGAACCACCTAGAACACAGAGTTCTGGTTTGAGGAATGAACCACCTAGAACACAGAGTTCTGGTTTGAGGAATGAACCACCTAGAGCACATTCTGGTTTGAGGAATGAAACACCTAGAACACAGAGTTCTGTTTTGAGGAATGAAACACCTAGAACACTTTGTCTGGTTTAAGGAGTGAAACCTAGAACACAGAGTTCTGGTTTGAGGAATTAAACCTAGAACACTGAGTTCTGGTTTGAGGAATGAACCACCTAGAACACAGAGTTCTGGTTTGAGGAATGAAACACCTAGAACACATTCTGGTTTGAGGAATGAACCACCTAGAACACATTCTGGTTTGAGGAATGAAACACCTAGAACACAGAGTTCTGTTTTGAGGAATGAAACACCTAGAACACTGAGTTCTGGTTTGAGGAATGAACCACCTAGAACACATTCTGGTTTGAGGAGTGAACCACCTAGAACACATTCTGGTTTGAGGAGTGAACCACCTAGAACACATTCTGGTTTGAGGAGTGTTTGACCTTCGGTCAACCGCCCGTCAGCAGTGCTACTGTGCTACACAGTGAAGCCTGCCAACCCCACGGAGAAACGACATGTTTGTTGGCCGTGACACAAAATCAGACACAGCAAATCCCTGTTAGTGCGGCGGAACACTTAAGAGCCTGTGATAATGGAACGGTGCTGAGGGCTTTTCTTGTTCCAGTCTGCTGTGTTTTTAAGCTCTCTTGGCCGGGCCTTCCACCAAACCTCTATGGGAGGGTCTACTCAGCTAGCTGTCTCTTTAGCACTTTGGACAAGTGGAATGATCAGTGTTTCTCCACCATGCACGCAGGGCTACTCACGCTCCGGGGCCCTGCCATGTCCAGGTTATGGAGTCCTGTCAGGGGAAGAGGAAGAGACCATGTACAGTGAGCTTCAGATAGTGAAACACGCAAGCCGCTTATACAGTGTCAAATAATTACAGTCCGAAAAAAACTGCTGAACTTTGCAGAATAGACAGCATCTACTTTCACGTTTACAGTACGTGCTCTACGGCAGGAAATGAGCCGCACTGCAAAGCCAGAACGGGAGTGTGGTCTCGACAGTATGACGTCTCTCTCGACCACATGACAAGCCAGTAAAACAGAGACTGGTTTCCTGTTGCAAAAGCAGTCTGCGAGCGAGCGCGTGGTGTGGCCTTGGTTGTCGGTTACATTACAGTACAGGCAACCTTGAATTTCCTGATCAGTCAAGTACAACTAGGGCACCAACAAGGCCCTATGTTGAACAGAGAGTTGATGCACCAGAAACAGTCATGTAACGTTAGTAATGTAATGTACGACAGGCTGTTTAAAGGGGTACTAGGGTAAAGTTAACCCTTCAGGGGTAATGCTTAACTAGCCATATTGCTAACAGGACTCCGTACAGACACTGCTACTAGACAGTTATACATTAATGCTACAAATCCCCACTGAGGGCCACATCCAATCAATCTTTTCCAGGAAATCCCTCTGTGAAGCACCAGAGACCAGGATGTTCCCTCCACAGCGTGTGTGTGTTTGTGTGTGTGTGGGGGGGGGGTTGTGGATGTCTCACGACGAGCTGTGTTTGGAATCGCTCCCTAGTCACTATATAGTGCATTATAAAGGGCGTCAGCCATTTTGTTTGTAGTGTCCGAATTCTCCACGGAATTTTCGTTCCCTATATAGTCCACTATTTATTACCCACAATTCACCCTGATTTCCAGGGAACAGTGTATGTACCCTACATTTTCTCCATTCCCTAGGTCGTTCACTACATGGTGAACCCTATATAGGGAATAGGGAGTGAGGGAACGAGGAAGCGATTCCGAACACAGCTACGGTTTCAATATGAGACGATTCATATCCACGGCGCACCATAGATGAATGTCTAGGTTTGAATGTCGGGGTTTGAGTCGCTCTAGTCTTGAGCACCCAGAAACTCTCGCTACGCCAAGAACTTCTGGGAACAAGTTATGATATTTCTGGACACCAATGACAATCCGGTCCGGCCGCACAGATAGTTGGCTGTGCGGAGAAGCTGATCTGGCCTCTGATTGGTCATTGACTGCAGATTTCTACTTTTCAAATAAAGTCCTGAGCTGTCGGTAGCATTTACTTGGACTTTCTTCCACGTTAATTCTCAACATGCCTCTTCAAAATACTTTCAAGGAGATGTTTTTTTTGTAAAGTTTTTCTTTAGTTTAACAAGTGGCAATGGAACTTAGGGACTCATCTGGAATGTGCAGGCCACGCCCACCTGGTGGCCCAGGTGAGTGAAATCAAGCGCCCCTCAAGTACATGAAACAGGTACAGCAACAGGAGGAGGTGAGTGTCTGGGGTAGTAAGGGCATGTTGGTTTCTTACCATTTTATTTGGGTAGCGTATTACCACTGGCTGCACTGGAACAGCTGGAATGAACGCTCCTAGGAGTTGAGAACAGAGGAAGTCATAAGTCATATATTATAAGGCATCATTTTAAATCATTAACCAACTATTAACAAACATTTAACAAGTCATTGATACTCTAACTCAGCAACTAACAGTCTGTGAACAATCTATTAACTATTTATAAGGGATAGTTGTAAATTATTAACTGACTTAACATTAACAAGTCATTAATAACGCATTAACTAACTGTTTGTGAATTATCTATTCACTTTTTATAAGTAATAGTTATTCGAAAGTGTTACCCAGACGGTAGATACATATTTAGTGATATAGGTCGGTTAAATTAATTCAGGATTCATGTTTTTCCCCCCACAGCTTGGAGTTCAGATATGGGGCATATTTAAAGGAATAGGTCACCAAAAATGCCTCCAAATTGGCACTAAACAGTTTGTTTTTTTTACAAGGGGAAAAACATACCTGGTTTGAATGTGATTAAGCAGGACCTGTTGGTACATGTGCCCTCTGGGAAAATCATTATCTGTAAAAAGCAAAGTGTTAGCTGATAACACATGTAATTTGCAGTAACAACCTATCAATTAGGTGTAGCTATCCTTGCCTACCGGGTTGCTATGGGAACAGCTCCTCCCTGGTTACCTCTGGAACATGGTCTGTCCCTACAATCCAAAACAAGCATGTGGCTCCACCTCTTTTGGCGTTCGGTTCTCTGCCGGCACCTGGCCGACACTTGGCCCGGTAACAACGTTTCTCTCTCCTCGCACCAGTGTGAAATAACGACCTCTATGCTATTGTCAGGTCTGTAGTCTCTCTCTCTCTCTCTGTCTCTATTTATCTACTGTCTCCAGCTTCTACTCGGGGACTCTCTCTCTGCTCTCCAGCGGGAGTCTGTTTATCTCTAGTGCCATGTTTCCTGGTAGCACTGCTCTGTTTTTTGCTCTGTATTGTTCCCATGACTGTGATTCATGGGTGTTTACGTCACTCCAACGCACTAATTGTAAGTTGCTCTTCAGGGCTTCAGCTGAATGCTTAACATGTAAATAGCAATGTGTAACATCTGGCTCTCTCACAATAATGAATGGTAACAAGCTTTTCTTTTCACCCTCCAACTGATAATTTGTTCCAAACCAGTATGATTTGCTTGTGTGTGTGTGTGTGTGTGTGTGTGTGTGTGTGTGAGAGAGAGAGAGTGAGTGTGTGTGTGTGTGAGAGTGTGTGAGTGATTGTGTGTGTGGGTGTGTGTGTGTGTGTGTGTGTGTGTGTGTGAGAGAGAGATTGTGTGTGTGTGTGTGTGTGTGAGAGAGAGATTGTGTGCGTGTGTGTGTGTGCGTGTGTGTGTGAGTGATTGTGTGTGTGTGTGTGTGTGTGTGTGTGTGTGTGCGTGTGTGTGTGTGTGTGTGTGTGTGAGTGAGTGATTGTGTGTGTGTGTGTGTGTGTGTGTGTGTGTGTGTGTGTGTGTGAGTGAGTGATTGTGTGTGTGTGTGTGAGTGATTGTGTGTGTGTGTGTGTGTGAGTGAGTGATTGTGTGTGTGTGTGTGTGAGTGAGTGAGTGATTGTGTGTGTGTGTGTGTGAGTGAGTGAGTGATTGTGTGTGTGTGTGTGTGAGTGAGTGAGTGATTGTGTGTGTGTGTGTGTGAGTGAGTGAGTGATTGTGTGTGTGCGTCCATGCATGTGTAGAGCTCTGGTCTGGTCTACCTGAGGCCACGCTCCTCCTGAGTGAGCCCTGCGTTTGATCTCCTCCACCGTCTTCTTCCTGGAGTCCTGGTCCGACCTCGACACAAACACCGGCCTGATGTATTTGATCAGAGCTAGGGGAGGGGGAAACAAACACAATACACCGTTTTAGTGGACATAATAATCCTTTAGTTCAGGCATTCCCAAACTGTGAGGCGGGCCTCCCCTGGGGGGCCCCAAAGAAATTCAGGGGAGGCGCGGAGGGATGGTTAGAGAAAAAAACATTTTTACATTTTTTATTTTCTATGTTTTTTAGGAATGGAACGTGATTTTAAAGGTCAGAAAATCCAAATAAATAATGGGAGAGATGTATACTACATTTGTGGATAGTGCAGAGAGTGTGAAAACGTCATAACGTTAACTAGCAACAGGTGCCACCGAGCTAACTTAGCTGTGTAACGTTATGGGCTAGCTAACGCTGCCTTGCAAAATGGAAAAATTTGGGGGGTTGGGGGGGCGCAGGTGTGTCACTGTTTTCAGAGGGGAGGCCCACATTGATGGAGTTTGGGAACCCATGCTCTAGAACGGAGCCCGTCTCTGGGGGCCCATGGGGGGTCCTGTAGTCTACTCACACTCCATAGCCCTATAAACACCATAGACATATAGACTGAGAGCGTAAGAATAAGCCACTTCTATCTTTGCTCCGCACCAATCAACCATGGCTGTGGGGAGCTAACTAGTCCCCAGACGGATCACCCATTCAGCCTCCAGCCTCCAGCCCCCTCCCAACAGCCTCCAGCCCCCAGTCACCGACACCCCAGTGGCTCCTTGGATGGTGATGGAGCAGCCTGGTGCTTCAAACACCGGATGACAGTATAGAGACCCTGGGGTGAGGAGGAGGAGGGAGGAGAAGAGGAGAGGAGGAAGGCAGATAAATGAGAAAGGGAGGGAGAGAAGGGAGGAGGGGAGGGGAGGAGACAAGTACATGAAGACAGGAGGAGACGTGAGGAGTAGAGGGGCTAGCCAGAGAAGACGAGGGGGGCAGGGAGTGGGAGAGAGAGGGGATGGATGGAGGGACAACAGAGGGAGAGATAGAAGGATGGCGGACTTGTGGATTAGTGACAGAGTTTCCACGTCAGCAAGGCTGATCAGGGACTTAAGGCCTCCTCTGGACTCCACTGTGCTGGCTGGAGCTCCGAAGAGGAAGTCTAAAATAACCGCACACCGTGACCTTTCAGGCCCTGCTGCTGGGGCCAGCGGCGAGGGGGCCGGCCCCTCACACGCCTTCCTTCCTGGTACCATGTGAGAGCTGCGTCCGGTCGGGGGTGTTGACCTCGAGGCCACAAAGGAGGCCGAGCTGAAGGCCGCACGAGTAGGGTGTGCGAAATTATCGGAAAATTCACAAACGTAATTAACTAGTGGGAATTAACAGGAATAAACTGGAAGTTAATGGGATTTACCAGTATAAATTCTGTTTTCCAGTGGATTCCTGTTAATTCCCATTAATTCCCATGGGAAGTTGTGTGACTATTCCCAAATGTTGCAACCCTACGAGCCTTCAGGCCTGAGGCTGAGTCCGAAGGCAGCCACTGGCGGTGGGGTCTGGGGATAATTGGGTGTCCGTCTGCCAATCCTGAGGCTGCGGAGTTAACAGGATTATGGGCCACGCAGCTGTGATGTACGACTGCTGATGTCATCCATCAATTTATCAGGCCCGGCCTTGGAGTCCCAGGGAGACGGGGCAGCCATGATGCAATTAGAGACAGGTCTGCTGACTAGCATTGATTTACAATCCGTCAGCCATGCCTGCCGCTTGTATCACTACGGGTTACAACGCAGCCGAGACGCTTAATGGTCAAAGATCTCCGTTAGAATGAAACGCATAATATCCCTAGATTAACAATATGCATACGGAGCCCAAAATAATTTGCCATTCATGAGAATGTAAATATATGTACATAAAACCCTTCATGAATATAAATAAAACAAAATGCATCTTGAAAGGCACCCAACAAATAAAATGTATGGTTATAATTACCAACCTTGGGGGCGCCCTGGTAGCTCACCGGGTAAGGCGCGCACCATATGAAGGCTAGTCCTTCGCGCGGCGGACCCGGGTTCGATTCTCGGGTCCGCATGTCCTCCCCTCTCTCTCTCCCACATTTCCTGTCTCTCTACACTGTCCTGTAATTAAAGCTGAAAAGCCCTAAAAAATATAAAAAATTAATAAATAAAAATAATTACCAACCTTGGTACAAAGCACATTTTTCTGACTTAAATGTAACTAGAAAATACAGTAAGTCAAAAGCGGGGTAGCAGAACAGCGACTTTAGAGATGTGACAGGCTGATCCAGCAGCCCCACATGGAGAACGCTGACTTGAAGTAACTAGGGCTGGGTATCGATTCGAATTTCAAGAATCGATTCGATTCCGATTCACAAGGTGCAGAATCGATTAACACGATTCGATTCAATATCGATTCGGTTAGTGTTACTAAAACCAGTTTTTTGTTGTTGTTGTAACCTTAATTACATGACTGCCAAGTTATGCAACACATCAATACTAGGGCTGGGTATCGATACTGATTTGCAAAAATGAATGAATGAATGAATGAACTATTAATTCCTTCATTTATTCATTCATTCAGTAAATAAAAGATCGATTTTGGGATTCATGAATCGATTCTGAATCATTTGATTCAGAATCGATTAATCCATTTTTTTAACCCAACCCTAGAAGTGACGATACCTAACTTGCTGGTAGGAGAATGTTCTGGGTTTCTGACTGAATCTTAGCATGCCTAGTGCGGATGCACTGCAGGTTTCTAAAGCAGTGGGGCTACCGGACACTGAGTTTCAGAGATTGCCGTAGCGCAGCCGACCAGCAGGCTATAAAGACTCGGTTTTCACAAAGGACTGATCCCTCTCGATTTACTTTTCAAAGAAGGTTTTGTTTTTCACACGACTTGACACTCCCAACACAGACGTGTAAGGGGGCGACAAGAACACACACACGCAGTAAGCTGAACACACACACGCAGTAGCCGCAGAACCGCGCCCAGGGACGGACAGCGTTAGCCATCGGTTTGTCTGCATGGTTTTCGTACTCTATAGGGGGGAACACGGGGGGAACACGGGGAGAACATGCAAACTCCACACAGAAAGACCCCACCTAAGAGACAGTACTCCACCTGAGTACCTGACTACCCTGGGGAGAACATCTCCAGTGCCGACAACGTCCCGAGCGGGAATCGAACCCAGGACCTCCTTGATGTGAGGCGACAGTGCTCTCTCCCTCCCTCTCCCTTTCGCTCAGATATATAATATATCGATCATATTATGATCTGATCTGCTGCTACGTTATGAACCATCCAGACCTCTCAGGTCGTCTGGCACAGGCCTAATTTCTGTCCCCAGAGTTAAAACAAAACATGGAGAAGCAGCGTTCATGCTCCACATATCTGGAACAAACTTCCAGAAAACTGCAGGTGTAGAAGATTTTTTAACTGATCTAGTCAAAAAGGATTTGCCAAGATTCGCTCAAACAGGTTAAGTCTGGTTTATTGAGAAAACATACGAGTGCAAGGACTTCAGGACAACACACGAGTGGTTCATCCAACAGAAGTGCCGCAGTCTGGTCTTGCGCGGCCTTATATTCAAAGCAACACAGGTATGACGCGTCCAGGGATGTGATTGGCTAACCGATTGTACACGTCATATTAAATGGCAGGCATCATCAACAGTGGCCAAGAATACAGACACGTGACATGAGAAAAGGCGGTAATTCTTGCAGGGACAAAGGATGGTTATTCTGGAGCAGACAACGTCTAGGTGTGTTGACCTCCTGGAGGTCATCCTGTCATAAATTAGATTAGCACAGCTATGTGAAAGCTTGAGGGAGGTGCGTTTTATATGACCTTTTACGTGTTGCACTTTGTCTTGATGCTTTTAATGTCTCATGTAAAGCACTTTGAATTGCCTTGTTGCTGAAATGTGCTCTACAAATAAACTTGCCTTGATCACGATGCCAAGAAGCAGCCAGGTCCATTAACATGAATGAAAGAACAACACTGGCCCAACACTATAAAGACTCTTAGGAGCGAGAGAAGATGAGAAAGAGGATGACGAGGATGGAGGAAGAGTGAGAAAAGAGCGTGAGAATGTGTGTAAGAGAGAAACATTGTGTGGAGTGGGGGGCAAGAAATCAGGGTCAGAGACTGTGTGTGTGTGTGTGTGTGTGTGTGTGTGTGCGCATGTGTGTGCACATTTGACACTCACTGCCCCATAGAGGGATGTCCTTGCTCTCTGCCTTCATCACGATTGACGCCATCGACATGGTAACGGGAATGGCGTCGAAGTAGGAGGAGTGTGGGCCGAGTGTCAGGATGGGCGCCTCGGCCGGCAGCGCCTGCCGCCCCTTCACCGATATCCAATGGAAGCCTCCGGCAAACCACATGACCCGCATGATCGTCTTCAGAGCCACATCTGCCAGTCTAGAGAGAGAGAGAGATGGAGAGAGAGAGATGGAGAGAGAGAGAGAGATGGAGAGAGAGAGATGGAGAGAGAGAGAGATGGAGAGAGAGAGAGAGATAGAGAGACAGAGAGAGAGATGAGAGAGAGAGAGAGAGAGACAGAGAGAGAGAGACAGAGAGAGACAGACAGAGGGAGATGGAGAGACAGAGAGAGAGAGACAGAAAGAGAGAGAGATAGATGGAGAGAGAGAGAGACAGAGAGAGATAGAGAGAGACAAGAGACAGAGAGAGAGACAGAGAGAGACAGAGAGGGAGATGAAGAGAGAGAGAGACAGAGAGAGATGGAGAGAGACAGAGAGAGAGATAGAGAGACAGAGAGAGACAGACAGAGGGAGATGGAGACAGAGAGAGAGAGACAGAGAGAGAGAGATAGATGGAGAGAGAGAGAGAGAGACAGAGAGAGATAGAGAGAGACAGAGACAGAGAGAGAGACAGAGAGAGACAGAGAGGGAGATGGAGAGAGAGAGAGACAGAGAGAGATGGAGAGAGAGACAGAGAGAGAGATAGAGAGACAGAGAGAGACAGACAGAGGGAGATGGAGAGAGAGAGAGAGAGAGAGAGAGAGAGAGAGACAGAGAGATAGATGGAGAGAGAGAGACAGAGAGAGATGGAGATAGAGAGAGACAGAGAGAGAGAGAGAGACAGAAAGAGACAGAGAGGGAGATGGAGAGAGAGAGAGACAGAGAGAGATGGAGAGAGACAGAGAGAGAGATAGAGAGAGACAGAGAGGGAGATGGAGAGTGAGAGAGACAGGGAGAGATGGAGAGAGAGAGAGACAGAGAGAGAGATAGAGAGACAGAGAGAGACAGACAGAGGGAGATGGAGAGAGAGAGAGAGAGAGAGCAACACAGTTAAAAAGAGTATGCATCCCAACTCCTAAATCATCTCAGTGAGTGGAGCAATTGCTTTACACCAGCCCCGGTAAGAGTGAGAGATCAAACCAGGCACAAGGCGAGGGTGACAGAGAGAGCCCTGGAGATAAATTACCGAATGAGCACACCCACACACACACCCACACACACACCCACACACACACACCCACACACAATATTGATCCGCTGCTGGTTACTGCCAGCTGGGGTGTCAGCTGAAGCCAGCTAATAGGCCAGAAATGAAATAGGCACACACACAATGCACACTCAAACACACACAACAATATCAACCAGGCAGAGACAGTGGAATGAAATGTGCACTTGACTGAAGCGTGCTGGCTGTCATGTCTTTACCAATGAGTCACACGCACGCACGCACGCACGCACGCACGCACACACGCACACATACACACACACATACACACACGCACGCACGCACGCACTATTCTTCTCTGCGCCTACCCATCCTAGGCTAGTCTAAAGTCTGAGCTGATCCTGAAAACTCCTCCTTGGAGAAACAGTGTTTAATCCCTGACTCTCTTCCAGCCCACTCGCGACCTCACCCAGACCCTCTCTCTCTCTCTGACTCCTCCACCACCTCCACACCCTCATACAATACAGCATCACAAATGTGAGCTACAGTTAGATTTATTAGTCACAGTCTCATTAGCGTGGTACTGTAGATCAGCTCAGGACTTGTTGCTTGTTCAATCGGGCTAGGATAGGACAGCTACTGTATTAGGGCTGGGTTCAAAAAATCGATTCATCGATCAAATGATTCAGAATCGATTCATAAATCGATCTTTTATTTAATGAATGAATGAATAAATGAAGGAATGAATAGTTCATTAATTCATCCAATGATTCATTCATTCATTCATTTTTGGAAATCAGTATCGATACCCAGCCCTAGTATTGATGTGTTGCATAACTTGGCAGTCATGTAAATGTGTGTTTTTCGATAAGTGATTCATGGTCGTTAAGGATTTGCTCGAGCACGTGAAATTTACTCGATCTACTATCAAACAACATGGTCTACTATAAAACAACATGTTTGATAGTAGATCAAGTAAATTTCACGTGCTCGAGCAAATCCTTAACGACCATGAACAGATTAATTGTTAACACCCTACAACGTCCTACTTTATTTTCTGTATTTTTTATACCATCTACTAATAAACTGTTTTTTAATTTATTCTGTAAAGCACTGAGTGCTGCATTTGCTTGTGAACATAAATAAATAATAATAATAAAAAATAATAAATTAAGCTAAATAAATAAAATTGACTGACTTTGACTTACCTCCTCCAGAGGTGGGTTAAGCAGAACGACAGTCTAAGTTCTCCCCTCCTCCAGAGGTGCATGGGCTAAGCAGAACTACAGTCTGAGTTCTTACCGTCTCCAGAGACACTGGGGTTCCACGGCGGCCTCCGAGCGTCCCATGGAGGCGACGAAGGCAAACGGCCAGGCCAGCAGCATCATGAAGGCGGCCAGGAACAGACGGATGGGGAACAGCGTCACTGTCATCAGGGCGATCTGCAGGAGGAGAAGAACGGAGTCAGACGGAGAAGAACGGAGTCAGACGGAGAAGAATGGAATCAAATGGAGAAGAACGGAGTCAGACGGAGAAGAACGGAGTCAGACGGAGAAGAATGGAATCAGATGGAGAAGAATGGAATCAGATGGAGAAGAACGGAGTCAGACGGAGAAGAATGGAATCAGATGGAGAAGAATGGAATCAGACGGAGAAGAACAGAGTCAGACGGAGAAGAATGGAATCAGATGGAGAAGAACGGAGTCAGAAGGAGAAGAATGGAATCAGACGGAGAAGAACGGAGTCAGACGGAGAAGAACGGAGTCAGACGGCGAAGAACGGAGTCAGACGGAGAAGAACGGAGTCAGACTTCTCTTTTCCCCCACTGACAGCCTCATCATAATTAACAATGGACTTGTTCAATAAAAAAAATTACTCACGCATCCCCAGTTATAGATTTCTGTGGGTTTGTTCAGCCTGCTGATTGACTGAACCTGTTTCAACCCGAGTCTCTAGAATAAGCCTAGCATGAATTTGTTCTGGTATAACTTAACCACACTTACAAATCTGCTCAACTAAAACAGGTTGGCAAAAGGATGTTGCATTAGGACTTGTTTAAAAGAATGCTCTGTGATTTTGGCCGCTGGGTGAACTGTTTTTTTTGCCTCCCTCTGGAATAGGGGTAGGACCTATGTCCATTCCCCCATTGCTCTCTGTAAAGCTCATTGTGTTGCCTCTGTGTATGAAATGCGCTATACAAATAAAGTTTGATTTGATTTGTGAACAAGTGCATAATGCAGCTTGCCCAGGATAGGCACAGCCTGTTGAGGTTGTCTAAATGTGGCTTGTTGCCATTGAAAGGTGTGAAAATTCACGTTCCTCAAACAAGTGAAACTGCTTAGTACGTAGTTCCTCGTAAAAGTCAGCATTCAAACAATAATTTATCCTCAGCGTCTTTTTATGATGTCTGGCTTATCATATGTCAACATTTATCTTTCGGCTATCTCAAGCCCCACTACTGTGGGGTGCACGCACTCTCTTTCATATCAAATACTAGTCTAAATAACAGATGAATGACAATACATACGTTTCCCTCATCTATAGGCTACACTGCAGCAGAATACAGTATCAAAATCAGGTCCCTTCAGTGAGCAAAATAGTTGGCAATGTTACAGTTACATGCATTTGTCGGCCTGAGAATTGGAATAAAGCCAAATTTGTCGATCAACTATTTGCCACTTAACTTCTGTAGCGCATGTTTTAAGCGGGGAGCAGCACCAACAGGCACTGATTTAGTCCCCGTAAGGCTCAGAAGTGGAACAGGAAAAGAGTCCTTTTTATATTCTGCAGCTGTTCTTGGGAACAGTTTGCCTAGTTGAGGTGAAAGCAACCATAAATGCAATTACATTCAAGTCTTGTCTGATAAAATGGTTTACAAGCTGTTAGGATAATGGATGTAGATGATGTAGTTGTTTATTGTAGTTTTTTTCTGTAGCTTTTTTGTTTTAGGGGGATTTAGGGATGTTGTGTGACTGCCTGTCCTGTTTTTAAGCTTTTAATGCTGGAAATAAGGATTTCACTTTTGCATGTTATCCCTTGGATTTTTACCGTCTGCTAAATCTATAATAAAATCAATCAATCTACAGTAACTCCACTCTCAGTCACCCGGCAGCACCACCAAACAGACCTGAGGGGGCAAGGCCTCTACATCAAAAACATTTCCTATTCCAACCCAGAATCAACGTATGGTAATGGGATGGGAGCTACAGCAGCAGTGGGGCCCATTATCCAGTATTCAGGCCAACCTACATTATTAATGTGCTTCTCTCATCATTATCACAAAAAGAAATTCAGTCCCAATCATTTGTAAGACTGACTCCACATCATCCGCCCTGGCTCCATCATGCTCATAGCTACTGCAAAGTAAGGCCTAGAACACACTATGACGTATTTGCTGAAAGAAGCATACATAGGCCTACATTTTCCTCCGTATGCACCTAGCAATTACACTACCCTGGCAAAAACTACCCTTGAATCTGGAGGCCTTGGAATACACCCCAAGCTGAGTATTCGGAGCTGAGTTGCATGTTGTGTAGTCGCCTGTGTAATCGCGGATCGTTTTCGCGGTTCGAATACGTAGCCATGCAGATACACTAATCCAGCCCTAAACCTGGACTTCTAGCCGGCCAGACCCATTTCAGTGGGCAAAAGTACTTGCCTTGACAAACTCCTTCAGCCAATCAGCGTAACAAAGTGAAGCCAACGGAACAAGTTGATGAATCAAACTTTTTAAATAAACATGATCTTGCACCTTTTATCTTTTCATCCCCGTTTCTAACTAGCAATAAGATTAAGATATTTGTCTAGGAAGCATTTTCTCTATAAATGATCAGAAGAGACCAGAAGAGCTCCAATTTGGTGTTGCACAACAGCAGGTTCGTATTGCACAACACCCGCTCACACACGCGCGGAGACCCAGATGAGTGCAGAGAATGGAAATGCTCAAACGTTTGTGTGGTTGGTTGCTCGTTGCTAAGTGCAAAAGTCTTTTGCAAGTAAGGGAGGAGACATTTAGCAAAAGCGCATCACATAGGCTACACGTGGAGAACTGCACTATTTGACTGCCTAGTAGTTTTCTAGTTGTCACCTCGTATGAATGCTCAGAGTCAGAGCTGCTAATGACATTCTATCTTTGTTATTTCATTAAACATCAAATCCAATCAGAAAACAAACTATGCGTGGGGATTAAACATTGATTTGACTGTACCTGTAGCTGTGTCAATCAATTGTAGCAACTGTTGTGAGCTGCTGTGCATCACTGTCATACGGAGTCTGAACACCTATGTGGCATGTAAGACTAAAGAGAAAAGGCACGTTCAACACAGAACTTAATCAATTGGTGGTTAAAATATGTTTTGCTTCAATGTAAAAACATTTGAAAATCTGGTAACCCTACCCATACCACCCTAAAATTATACAAACATGGGTTAGTGATTTAAAGCAATCATTCACCAGCTAAATGGTTTGGCTACATATATGAAAGATTTTGGAACTTTTATAATGCCCTGCAGTACAGCTACTGTTTCTTGTTACATTTTGTTGTTTTGAAGAGAAGATGATTGAATAAAGTATTTAAATTGCCCCGCGGTTGTCTGCGTCGTGGGCATCGATCCACGCTTGTTTATTTATTATGGCCGGATTGATAACGTGTAGCCTAACTAAAGCATGATCACCACTCCAAAAGCACACAAGCTGGCATGCTGGCTGCCACCTATTCCTCCCAGTCAAAGGAAGGGAGGAAACGCCAGGGTGAGAACCTCCCCAGGTCACTATCAATCCCTGAAACCTGATCCTGAGTCACACCTCTGGCTGCTCCATTCACTGACAGCACTGCACAGTACTCCCAGAAGACTTACAACACTACCGAGAAGGTTTGCAGGTTTTTCCCAGACTTCTAAGCTTCTAGGCTCTATTTCCATTTGGCAGATATGATTGTTTTAAAGGTTATTGAGCCGGTGGGGGCTCAGATTGGTGCTCAGTACTGGCCAATTGACAGGAAGAAATACTTTAGTTGTAAAGAAATGGCATTGGTTGCAACCTTGGAGTAGCCTAGTGTACCGGATACAGAAAGAGATGTGCTCCTTCATGGACACAGACCAGCATCCAGATGCATATTCATGAGTATCGATGTGTATTTAGCATATTTTACATCTTTAACGTGTAATCTATCAATCATTGATCTACTCTACAAGGTTGAGGATAGTGTAACCTTACAATATGATTCTACCCGATATGGTCGTTGATTCCATCAAAAGACCCCATGGCACTGATATCAAATTGAGCCCTTTAAAAGAATGAGCAACATAGAGATCATCCTTCTCAATGAAAGGTGTTACAGGTGATTTCATGTTGTAGCTTCAAGCCTCAACCTGTGTTCATGTCAACATTAAGGCATAACCTAAAGTATTTGACTCACATTTTCATCAAATGTCAGTTCTGACAGCATGCTGTACACCAACAAAATCCATCATAGAGGCTCCCAGCCTCCATACATCAATTGCTAGCTTAGTTATGTGATGCAGGTCTTAGCTAATGTTAGTCAAGCTATAGCCAGCTAGTAACTGTAACTTATCTTTCTATTCCCAGGATTTAAAAAAACATGTTGACCAATTTTTGAAGTGATGAGGCCAAATGCAGTAACTAGGCCCTCATCTTGTCAAGGATTTATTAGCTAGCTAAGCTACAGTTGTTAGCTAGTTAAGTTTGAAATCCAGTCCCTTCGACCAACTTGTAACGTTTAAATTACAGGTCAAATGCATATAGACACAACTTCAGCTGACGTTAGCAGCATTGTTGTTGTCTTGTGGGCTTGTCTTTCTGCTATAACCCCCTGGATGCTGAGGATGCTGTCAGGCTACTGTATCTAATTATTCATGGCGTGTGAAGGAAGCAGTACAGTAGCTAAGCTAGTCGAGCTGAAGCTAAAGGCTGGTGAGCAACATGTAGCTAGTACGGCTGGTTCAGGATTACCAGGGCTACGGCTAGTTCAGGATAACCAGGGCTACAGCATTGAGCCTAGTTCAGGATAACCAGGGCTACAGCATTGAGCCTAGTTCAGGATAACCAGGGCTACAGCATTGAGCCTAGTTCAGGATAACTAGGGCTACAGCATTGAGCCTAGTTCAGGATAACCAGGGCTACAGCATTGAGCCTAGTTCAGGATTACCAGGGCTACAGAGCATTCTAGCACAATGAATGTGAGAGACAATATCTACCTTAATGAGCATCAAAATTGGCAGTCTCCAATACAACCCAGCTTTAGCAAGCTTACCTTTGCCTTCTCCAAGGGGGTGAATCTCAAGTCGTGCACAAAAGGGTTTCTAAATGGGGGAGCTTGCTCCTTCTTCTCATCCCCCTCCACAGTGTGTCTGCTGGTGGGCAACCGCATCCTCTGCGAACGGGAGGGGATTTCTACTGGAAAGATCTGTCAGGAAAACCGGGTTATTCGGTTCTTTTCCAGGAGGCTGTGAAGGGCTAGAGGATTAAGGTTAGCCGGGGTATTTGAAGTCTTGGTACGCAGTACCTCGCCACTAGTCCCGCTAGGGAGGGAGGGAGGGATGCTGGGTTGCTAGCAGCATCTGGGTTGCCAGGTCCTGGGCGTACTATCCCCCTTTGTGCTCCGTGTAAAATTGATGTGGAACTGTGATAATCATGTAGACAGGCCTACCTCAATAGTGGTCCAATTCATTTTTTTATGGGTGCTGGATTCACAGAGAAATTCTCTCCATTTTCATTTGATTTCAATAGATGATTGGCATCTTGTTTACAATAGATGATAATCAACTATTAACTACCATGTTTAGATACATGCTTAAAACTTGTCAGTGTGTTGATTATCATTTAATGATGCTAGTTTGTTACATTGGAATACATTTTATTTGAGCAAAAAATCCATAACCAACATTTTAGCGTAGGCCTATGGTATAAATATTGGTGGGGTGTAGAATATACGGCCATTGTCTTTGCTGCCATGGCAACTGCTGACTATCAGCAGCACTTGACCTTTCATGTATAGAGCGGCAACATCACCCTATGTTTTGCATACTGTGATGTATTGGCATTTTAGCCACGCATCTGCATTGATGGAGGTGTACAAGTAAGGCAGGGCATTGTATTATGCTTCAACTTCCAATTGAATAATAAATATCAATTGACTACTGTTGTGGACTATTAATAGTGAATGTAGGCTAGTCATAGTGCGAACAGTAGCAGAGTTGCATAGTCTTATTTTTGGATTGGGCAGATCAATACAGCATAGCCTCAGGTGTGAGTGGACATCTGTGTCTGTCTGTGTGTGTGTGTGTGTGTGTGTGTGTGTCTGTCTGTGTGTGTGTGTGGAGGTGTTGCTTTGAACTGCCTTTGCAGCTGTTGCATTGAAAGGATGATGTGCTTTCAGGTCTATGAAATGAGTCAGTGATCATTCGGCAGCAGTGCATGTTTAAGGTTATTTTGAGAAAAATAATTATTTTCTTTTTATACAATATGTCTCACAATACCTATATTTGTATTAGTGTAGCCTATTAGAAATATGAAATATTTAGATTTGGTGGAGTAATTCTTTTTTTTTTTTTGTCCTTTGGTGGAGTAGTTTGTTTTATTGTTTTTTGACCTTTTATAATGTGTTTCTTGCACTTTGTCTTGATGCTTTTAATGTCTCATGTAAAGCACTTTGAATTGCCTTGCTGAAATGTGCTACACAAATAAACTTGCCTCGCCTAGTTGGTTTACATACTATAAAGCAATTGGCATAGCAAAGACTCTGCTAGCAGCTAAATTCATGTAAGAAACCAATATCTAAAGTGCTTCACAGCTGTGACTTGATGCTAGGAAGCTATCTAACAGCCAGCACAGCGGAACAAGTCCAGCAATGAAACTCATAGATGGTGAAGTAAGCAGGTTCATGAGCAATCTTGACTGCCCTCTAATGTTGGTGTAACAGTATTGGTTACTCCCGATTGGTCTAAATCTCATGCTGTGAATGGAAACGCAGACACACATCACATAGGCTATACAAGTGGCCACCCTTAAGTTTTATTCATAATTGTTTTCCCATTGAAATGAATGATGGAATGTTGAGTTATTAGAGTGGTAGCAGTTGATGATTTGAAAATAACCACACATTTTGTAAACTGTTGCCACTGTAGAGGGAGATAATGGGTCGTGGGGGGATGGATCTGACCAGGAGGGGTAGAGGGAGATAATGGGTCGTGGGGGGATGGATCTGACCAGGAGGGGTAGAGGGAGATAATGGGTCGTGGGGGATGGATCTGACCAGGAGGGGTAGAGGGAGATAATGGGTCGTGGGGGGATGGATCTGACCAGGAGGGGTAGAGGGAGATAATGGGTCGTGGGGGGATGGATCTGACCAGGAGGTGGGTCTTCAGTGTCAGTCTACTGCAGCTGTTGGCTGTTGAGCTTGCGGACCGCGTCAGGACAGAAGCTGTTGTGGAACCTCCCTTTCGCGGTCCTGATGCTCAGCCATTGCGAGATGGTGTGAGAAGGTGGTAGCTGGGGTGGTTGGTGTCTTTTGTGATGGAGATTTCTTTCCTGTGGCAGCGTTGGTTATAGAGATCCTCGATGGCTGGGAGCTCCACAACGATGCTCTTCTGCGCTGTCTTCACCATCCTCTGGATGGCGTGCCTGTCGTGGGCGGTGGTGTTGCCGTACCAGGCTGTGATGCCTCCAGTCAGGATCCTCAATGACGCTGAGGTAGAAGTGTGTGTGTGCTCATGCCCCATCTTATCATCTTGTAAAGAACAGACTCTAAATGAGCATTTTGAAGAAGTTTTTTCAAAGTTGATAATTGGGTTTCATGACAACAATAAGTCCCATACAAATGAGAAGTGAGACTCTGTATTTAAATTCACTGTTGGAAAGCACTTTGAGCTGCATTTATTTGTATGAAAGGTGCTATACAAATAAAGTTTTATTATTATTATTATTATTGTTATCTCCGCAGGCACCTCAGAAAGTAGAGGCGTTGTGCCTTTTTCAGAATGGCCTCTGTCCAAGTCAGGTCATCAGCATTTTTGCATTTGAATTTCCATGCACTGCTGGTATACATAACCACTTGGTGTATAACAAAATTTAAATGCAAATGCAATCGGTGATGTCATTGTCATGTACATCATGAGGCTTTGGGTGTAACAAAATTCAAATACACTCCGTTGAGATTGTCAACTCGGTAGAATAGGCGGATTCAAGGATCTGGACCCAGGCAAGGACTTCACTGCAACAACCAATACATTTGATCACCCCAGCTGTAGTGGCAATTCGTTTCAAAACAGGATTCTCCCCATTGTACTTACAGTATTACATAAATGTCCTCCATATAATCTATGATAAAACGCACACAAAATATTATAGATATATAATAAAGAGGGGAAACTGTTGACTTATTTCATAAAATACTTCCAAAATGTTTATTTCAAAATCTTTGTATAAGCACTGACCATAAAAAACACAGACCAGTTATGCACAACATTCATTAACAATTCAGGCGTTTTCACTGGACACTTATCCTGTCCACAAGACCCATCTCCACTCCGCACTTCAACTGGGTTTCTACTGGGGTGTACCTCCACCCTCCCTCTGCTCGGCCCCATTGCCAGCGTCTGGCTTTGGGCCGTGGTGGCCCTCCCCCTGCTCCCTGAGGGCTGGGTGGTCAGGGCTCTCACCCTGGTGGTAGCGTCTGGTGTGGTTCTTCAGGCTGATGTTATGGTTGAAGCTCTTTGGGCAGAGCCGGCACTGGAAGGGCTTCTCTCCGGTGTGAACACGCAGGTGAGACTTCAGCTGGGACGCCTGAACAAACTCACGGTCACACACCTGTAGGGAGCGGAAACAAGGACCTGGTAAATACATTACATTAAATATAATATAAAATGATGCAGGGTTATCTCTTTTCTCTTGGAATTATCAATTTAAAACTAGACACAACAATAGGATAGGGTCAAAGTCATATCCTCTCAAATGAATTTCAATACGCTTGATGCAAATGATGTGATTGTTTAAAATCTTTGGAACAAAAAGAGGTATTTGAAAGAACAATCCAATTGGGTACAAATGAAAGAGCCTGTCCCTGCTCACCTCACACTTGAATGGCTTGTCACTGCTGTGCGACATCTCATGCCTTTGGAGCGCAAAGAGGTCTGGGAACTCCTTTTGGCATGTCCGACATCTCTTTGGGTGCTCTTTGAGATGGTGACCTCTTGAGAACCGGTCTGGAAATCGCTGTGGGCATTCTGGACACTCGTAGGGTTTCTCTCCTGAGTGGCTCATCTCATGTGTTAGTCTCTCCTGCCGTGTTTTGAATGGCTCGTGGCAAAACACACATGCTTGACAGTGACGACTGCAATGGCCGTTTATGTGGACGCTGAGACTTAGCTCAGACAGACAACAAACTCCACAGTCGGTGCATTGGAACTTTTGGGGGTCACACTTATGAGACAAGGTTTTGTAGAGGTGTCCACAATCCGTACAGAGCGTTTCTGGCCTCTTTTGGTCTCTCTTCACAACACCCTTCCTCCTCCAGTGGCCAAGAGGGTCAGGGCGATCATTTCTCAGTCTCTTCCTAACCTTTCTCACCTTACCCATTTCCTCCTCTTCCTCCGACTCCTCCTCATCATCATCCATTTCCCAGTCATCGTCTTCCTCGTCCTCCTCCTCAGTTTCTGATTCCTCTGTGTTCTCTGCTTCCTCCTCCTCTTCGTCCATATTCGTATTCTCCACCCCTGCTTCCCCTTCCCCCACCGCTCCATCTCTTTCCGCTAGATGCGTCTCGGACTCCTCCGAAAAGTTTATAGTCAGTTCCACCTCTGCGAACTGATGTAATTTCTTCTCGCTCTCCTGGGCTGTCCCTTTCTTCTCGTCTTCTGTCGGCAGACTGGCCCTCCTGCTGGGTACGCCGTCAGCCTGACCCATCGTCATCATCATCGTGGAAGCGGTTGACTCCTGGTCCCCCTCTCTCACCCCTCCTGACAGGGCAATAGACTCCTCAGCATCCTAAGTGCAGAACATATAACATGTTTTAATGGCGGCGTATCACAGTGAAAAAACAGGCAGCCCACTGAACATAACCTGGCCTTATAACACATAACTAATAACGCTGCTACAAAGGTACACAGTTTCTCTGGGTAAAAAGAGAGAACGCAACACCTCACTAGAGACATGCCATGTAACAGCATGCTTCAAGACCTCCACCATCATCCCTGTCCCCAAGAAAGCAAGGATCACTGGGCTCAATGACTACTGGCCTGTCGCCGTGACCTTTATAGTAATGAAGGTCTTTGAGTGTCTTGTTCTGCTGTAGCTGATATCCATCACGGACCCCCTCCTGAACCCCCTGCATGTCTGTGGATGACGCAGTAAACATGTCCCTTCGCTACCTTCTACACCACCTGGAACACACAGCAGGCATCTACGCCAGGATCCTGTTTGTGGATTTCAGCTCTGCTTTCAACACCATCCTCCCGCCCACACTGGAGTACGTGCTCTCCCAGCTGCGTGTGCCTGACTCCACCTCCACCTGCAGATGGATGACTGACTTCATCTCTGACAGGAAACAATACGTGAAGCTGAGCAAAGACATCCCCGACTCCATGTCCATCAGCACCGGCTCCCCCCAGGGCTGCGTCCTTTCCCCCCTACTCTTCTCCCTGGACACGAACATCTGCACCTCCAGCCACCAGTCTGATAAGCTACTGTAGTTTGAAGACAGCTGTCTCACGGTGGCTGAAAAACTACCATGTAATAACACAAATTCTGATTCTGATAGAGAGGATCTGCTGAAAAGAATGGGAGAAATACCCCAAATACAGATGTGCCAAGCTTGTAGCGTCATACCCAAGACTTGAGGCTGTAATCGGTGCCAAAAGTGCCTCAGCGAAGTACAGAGTAAAGGGTGTGAATACCTAAGTAGGCCTACATGTGATATTTCGTTTATTTTTAATACATTTGCAAAATTTTCATTTTTTTTTTTCCACTTTGTCATTATGGGGTATTGTGTGTAGATTGATAATAAGAAATTCCATTTTGGAACAATTGATAAGAACATATTCCATTTTGGAATAAGGCTGGAACATAAATACATGTGGAAAAAGTGAAGGGGTGTGAGTACTTTCCGGATGCACTGTAAGCCTCTCATTGGTGCCGCTCAATGCTAGTGGCGCCTATCAGATTCGATCCCCAGACAATTTTGCAAGGGTACCGTTGAAAAATAAAATAAAACAGCGTCACGGTCGGAGAAATCACCTTGAAAGGCTGGCTGGTCCATGTGGTCCGCTGATTGCAGACCTGGCAGTGTTGGATGACTGTAAAATGCCTCGTTTCCCCCTGCTGTCTGACCACACACTGTCCATTGCACTGTCCACACTGCTGGAACTGCAGTAGACAAGCAGTGTTCACGCGCACATTGTGTAGAGCAAGGTCAGGGGTCTCTTTCTTCATGAGTGGAGGATCACCATGAGACGTTTCACTGGCTGGATCATGATTCTGGAGGGAGGCTGCACGCCTGAATCAAAAACGAAAAAAAATGCAGCACAAATAGATTAACCTCAACCTTTACATCTGTAATCTGTCCTATCGTCTGGATTATAAACACAGCTACATTGGAAGAGATGTCTGACCAAGGCAACTACATGGGAAATTAGCCGTTGTCCCCTCACTGTATGATCGAAGAGCTGCCGTCAAATGAATCCTGCTCCTCCTCCACATCCAGACGAGGTCTCTTTGATATTAGAAATGGCAGAGGAGTTGCAACGGGAACAGTCGACGTGCCAACATCAAGGTCTTTGTAGGACACAGTAGCCTGGACAGCTGTAACAGAATTGTATGAAACATTACATTACAGTCATTTAGCAGACGCTTTTATCCAAAGTGGCTAACAATAATTGCATTTAACGTAGGAAAAGCCAATGTACTACTACTTTCCAGAACTCACAAGTGCATCTTCTCTCTAAAACAAGTGACTAAGAGCATAATCTAGTGCTGAAGGCAAAGTGCAAGAATAGCAATCTAAAATTGTATGAAACCCAAGCAACATAACATTAGACAAATAGACTGCAATATTACAGTACAAGTACAAATGGTAAATGGACTGCACTTATATAGCGCTTTTCCACCTTAGCGGCACTCAAAGCACTTTACAATGGCCTCTCATTCACCCATTCACACACACATTCACACACCAATGGCGGTAGCTGCCATGCAAGGTGCTAACCTGCTCATTGGGAGCAATTTGGGGTTAGGTGTCTTGCTCAAGGACACTTCGCCATGTGGACAGTCGGAGCTGGGATTCGAACCACTGACCCTTCGATCATTGAACGACCCGCTCTACCAACTGAGCTACAGCCGCCCCAGCAACTGCTAAAGGCAGCCTGCAACAGCTCATTGTTAAACTTCATCAAAAGTAGTGGTGATATATTAGGCTACAAACCTCTACTTCTGACGTGAGGCTGGAGAGTCCTTAAAGACAACTGTGTCCCAACAGTGTGCGTCTGTGGTGGGTCTGTCTGACAGCCAACATTAGGCCTACGTTGTTTAGATAGTACTGATGACTTGGCCTGTATGGAAGAAACAAGCAAATATGCAATATTGAATAATGATTATTGAATGTTGCGGTGAGCATACTGTATATCTGCTGACACCCCTTGAGACATTCTCAGCAATGTTCGTGGAATCATCAGGTGTTTGCGGTCTTTCAAAATCATACAACCTCCTCCCCCAGGTGGGGTTGATCTGAACCCAGCTCATGTCCAGATGGCTAGCTACTAAATACTCAACTATATTATTACATTATTAGATAGAACATGATATTAAGAGTTATAGAGCAAAAATTGTCCAATACTGTGTACCGAGCATTAGCCTACTAAACACCTTTTGTGCATTCAGTATATAACTCCGTTTTTTTTAACTCTCTTAGTGACATCATGCACTTATTGTTTTGACATGCTGTGGTGACCAGGAAAGTGAACTTTCTGTTTTCTCAGCGTTTGTTAAATGCACTTTTTTTTTTATTTGCTCTTGAACTCTATAGAGCTAGGCTACAGTATGGCATTATTTATTTTCATTTAACAGCTAGCCTACTGAAAGTCTGTGCAGTGTAATAGCTGGATAAATAAACATTAATTTTACTTGGTTTTGATTTCTCCCTTTTTTTCATGTTTAAAATTAGCATGTGAATGCAGTATGAACAAGAATATTATAATGCAGACATGTTACAGGGACTAGAATCGTCATACTGGTGTGATTGTATGCATCAAAGGGTTAATTCAAGGCTTAGGCAAAATATCGAGATGTATCGTGACATAACCTAAAAATATAGAGATATTTCAAAAAGGCCATATCGCCCAGCCCTACTCTCATCGCAACTGCAAATTCTAACTGAAATGTAACATTAAAACCTCTTGAATGTGGAGGTGGGTTTACTTACAAGTGCCTATCTATCCTGTCCACCAAACTCCACTGCCCACTGAGCAAAGACACGTCTTGAAGACGTCTTTTATACGTCTTTTCTGTCTTTTTCGGACGTCCAAAGACATCCAATTAGGAGCCAGAATGAATGTTTTTTTTTACGTTCAGATATTGGACCCGTTTTGCACGTCCACAGACGTCTTAGAGGGGTCCAAGCCAGACGTGTGAATATTGAGGGGTCCAGCAGACGTACAAACGGGGTTCAGGACCGACGGACGTTATTAAGACATGATCTGAACGTCTCCCTGACGTTGCGTGTTTATCTCTGTAGGCGAATGAACTGCGCGTCTTGGGAACAGGCAAGCTAAAGGTTTAGTTACAATAAGGTTACAGCATTTTTCAGTTTGTGTATTATGTTTTTTTATGGTTTGATAAGCGCAAGGATTTTGAATAAAGTACTTAAACGTGTGAGCTATGTGCTTGTTAATATTTACAAGGGAAGGCTTCAAGAGCCTTACCAGTTCAGAGTGGGAGTTCCTGAAATCTGTTACTGCACCATAACCAGGAGACAGACGATTTATACCAAACTCATCACAAATTACATTTTTATTACTTACATTTTCATCTTCGTCTTCCGTTTTTACATGTATACGCCTAGTTGGTACTGCATCAGTTGTGAGCTGTAGTTTTGTGGCCAGTCCCGCGTTGTACTGGCCGAGGTTAGTAAAGCCATCTTCCGAAAAGTGGTCAGCACACACTACTAGTCTTTTGGGAAGAATAACCGGGACGTTGCCATTAAAAATAAATCCTAACCAATGACTCCTTCTTGCGTCCCCTGGGAGCTGATGGAGGGGTTTGTGCTGGGATTTGCAGCCGACAACAGAGCAATAGTTTCGAGCCATAGTGAATGGACGGGTTCTCCAGTGAGGGAAAAAATGGCTGAGTATCCAAAGCAAAAGTGTGGTGTGGAATAAGGAAATGAGGATTGAAATGAGCGGGCGTGGCCCATGGAGGTAGGCGTGGCCCTACCATGGGGGCCCTACACACTGAACATTCTCTACTCCCCATGGGTTGCCAGGTTCTGTTAAAGGGCACATCAAATGCACATTTCCAACAATAGGCTCTGTGCACCAGCTCCACTACTTCCTGAAAGGAAGTGGGCATCTTTATTTCCTGTCCTATATGATTGGATTGAGTGATTTATCAGGTGTGCGCTGGGTGTGCCGCACACCTGATCAATCACTTAATCCAATAGTATAGGACAGGAAATAAAGATGCCCACTTCCTTTCAGGAAGTAGTGGAGCTGGTGCACAGAGCCTATTTAAAAAAAAGTATTTGGGGTCCCCAATCAGTTTTACTAACCGCTAGATCAACGATAAGCCTACCAATGTCCTTCACTAACGTTACATGCATCTGGGGTGAGGCTGAGGCTAACGTGGAGTTGTTAGTTACCTAGCATTACATAGTACTAACTAGGCTATAGCCTAGACAAAGAGAAACAGCACAATTACTTACACTTCCTGCATGATTTCCACGGACAGTAGGTATAGCTTTATCATCCAGGTTGAGATGACTTGCAAATCCTGCGTTGTACTGACCCAGGTTGACAAAGCAAGCTGGCAAAAAATGGTGAGCACAGACCAACAGCCTTTTAGGAACGTGAGCGGGTAGGTTGCCATCAAAAATAAACTTAATCCACTCAGCTCTTCTGTCCACTGAGGTTGGGAGACGATGTAGCGATTTATGCTGGTTATTACACCCAAGAACAGAGCATTTAATGTACGCAGACATTATGCTATCTTGCCAGGCCAGCAACACTGCTAACCTTTATAGCCAGTTAGCAGGTAGGCGGAGATATTCAATTATTAATTATTATCATGAGTCTATGCTTCTGACGTCAGAAGCATAGGCCCTCACGCTAACCTTAACCCTAAACTCTATGGTGTTCTTGCTAAACTGGGTTGCGAAAAGTAATCTCGCCGCCCGGCCATAGACAACTGTATATACAAAAACACTGAAAAAGTGAGTTTTGCATTTGCTGTGCCCTTTAAAGAAGAACCACATATGTGGTGTTATTGTTTTGATTATGAACATTCCATGAAATGGTCTAATAATGTAGACAATAATAATAATAATAATAATTGGGTTGCCAGATTCTGTTAAAGAAGAACCACATATATGGTGTTTTTCATGAGAGGATACAGACAACTATTACAGCACCACAGGTCAGGTCAGAGTTTGGTCAGCTTTCATCTCTCCGCCACCACGCCAGGGCCTGGCTGGCTCCCAGAACAGCAGCTATCCTCAGATCAGTTTGTCCATCTTTTTGTTGGAGTCCACTGTTTGCGTCTCTATCGCCATCTCCTGGCAATTTACCTCAATCACCGTGCTCTAAAACAGGGACACCTAGTGGCGAGACATTTAGATGCACTAGGCCTATAGGCTATCTGTGAACTGTACATTAACACACTAGTAGGCTATTGGTTTTGAACTACAGGGAAAACTTTTGTGCAGCCACTAGTATTGTGGAAACATTGTAATTTACCACTGCATGCTATCGTACACTGCTGTGAGATTAATTAATAGAACGTGCTTACACAAGAAGACTTGGTCTAAGATCTTTACTTCTCAGAGATTGCAAGCTCAAGGAAACACTCTCTCATTCAGAGTGCCACCCTTTACAGACAGGATGTTTATACAGTTCTTGAGACAAGGGCCCCAAATCAAATCAAACTTTATTTGTATAGCGCATTTCATACACAGAGGCAACACAATGCGCTTTACAGAGAGCAATGGAAGGGTGGGCATAGGTCCCACCCCTACATATTCCAGAGGGAAGCAAAAAAAAAACAGTTTCACCCGGGGGCCAGAAAAGTAAGCTGTACTCTTTTTTAAATTTTTTTTCCCCCTGACCTCTCTCAACAAGAAGATCGAGCAAGCTCCTGAAAAATGTTAGTCTATTGGCTAAGAACATATACAGAACAGTCAACATGGGCTAGATACGTCATAAGCCAGTATCCAGGTGTGACAGTTGAATGTTCCATCAGTACAGTACATCCTTACAACCCTTGACATCTGTAGGCTACATAGAACACTGGAAGCACCCTTCGAGCTTGTGTGGTTTACCCATATGTGACAAGAGAAAGCCGTGTTGCTAGAGATGTCCAAACTTCTCGGAAAGTTGTGGAGTCTGTCTGCACCTGTACATACTCGCCTCTGCAAACAGTTATTGTAAGTAATGTCTTTGAGCTCGTAGCGGAAGGTGAATCTATCCGTTCTGTCCTCAGAGGGTCGGCTGGTCTCCAGCATGTTGGCGCCCCGTAGGTTCGTCAGCTCTGCCACCAGCTCTACGTTGGACCTGAGAGGAAAGTCCTGCCCACACAGGTTAATGGCATACCTCCACTTGACCTCTGACCCTAGCAGGTCGGACAGGCAGTTGAGGTCAGCCTTGAGGCGGCTGATGCCGGCGTAGTCGACCGACTCCAGCTTGGAGGCGATGAAAACGTTGGGCAGGCAGCGGGCCAGACCCTCCATGGCTGATTTGAACTGTGCGGAGGACTTCTGGTCGTAGTGGATACAGTAGAGGTTGCTGGGAGAGTACAGTAACCTGAGGATTCTCTCCACCAGCCAGGCAGACTTGTGGACCACCATAGAGTAGGCCAGGGGGAAGGTCCGCTCCGCCTCTGACACCTGGATGTCCCCATAGCCCCTGGACCTGAGGTAGCGTGGGCAGTTGGTGGTGAGGTTGACCAGACTCTCATCCTGGTCCTCCACAATGCTCCTCCTGATGACCAGTGACTTCCCCACCTCCACGGGGTCATGGTCGTAGATGGCGATGCAGTTGATGTTGTATCGGTGGTATGTAGGAATGTTTGCAATGTCTGCAGTTGGCTCAAAGAGTTGAGTGGAGAATCTCACAGAGAGCCTTACGCACACAAGCAGGATGATGCACACGATCAACACCAGCAGGGTGCCACACCCAATCCGGCTTTTCATTCTAAGGTTAAACAAAGACATGAGGAAATGTTACACAGTGTCTGATAAGAATAAATGTTGGGAACCACGGTGACCAGTGCTCACCATATGGGTTTGCTTCTCTGCTTAAATAATCCTGGAAAAATAATCACCTTGCTTAATAAGCACGGAAGGTTGTCTCCAAAAAGGTACTGTAAAGCTTCCTTGTTCTTGTACCACAGCCTAGAGAGGGTCAGAGAGTTTGAGAAGGATGCAGTAAAACTGAAATTATGTGAAAACTACATAATTTGCAGACAGGACAACAACCATTTGCTGAAGGATTCGATTTACCAATAACAAAAAATAATTTGGGGCATGCATGGTTTGGGTAAATTCCATGAAATGAAACACTTTTGAAAGAATGCAATTCATGCAAAAATGCAAATTACTTTGCAAAAAAGTAAAAAGTTTTCTGTGAATGTGTACACTGTAATAGTATATAGACTTGTAGCAGAATTAGACAGAAGATATCAAGCATACCAGGAAATTAATAAGCGTTTTAGATTTCTCAACAATATCCAGCCCCTCCCAGAAAACCAAATTCGTTCTAAAGCAATCAGCCTACAAATGAAGTACCCAGATGACCTGCAAGAAGGGCCTTGCTGGCCATCTGTAGGTTCTGGAGAATCACAGATCGGCCGCCGGTGATAACGGCCGCCGGCCTCCAGGTGGCGGCTAGACTAACTGGCCTGGCCCATGGTAATCTCGCTCAGCCGCCCCCCCCTGTCGACAAATCGAAAATATTGTTATATATACAGTACAGAGGCGGCTGGATCAGACTCCAGGGCTGTTTTTTCGTCCCAGCACCTCCCTGCCTGCAAGATGACTTTGCCGAAGAAATCACCTGGTCTAAGACCTGGGCATTACATCATGGTAATCCGACCCTGCCTGTAAATCTTGTTGTCATCAAGCCCAAATTGAATAATGCATTCTTCCTTTCTCCGCTTCTCACGACAAGATACGTAACCTTTAATCACTACGGGAGGAATTTGGGTTTTCAGCAGTGGGGAAAGTACAGCAGCAGTGTAATGTTCTATGATGTAACATGATTGGATATGTGGAAGTGTTTGTGTTTTGCCATTGCAGTGACAAAGAGCTAGATGTTGAGCAGTATTCCTCAGGAAACTCTTCAGCTGAGGTAAGGAGGCTCAGAGGACCGTTGTGACAAACCGTTTTGCACACACTTGATTTCCCGATTTGTGTTCACACACATGCCTTTGTACTTGGCATGTGTACATATCTACATATCTATATATCTCATATCTACATATCTATATATCTGCAGGGTGGATACAGGCTGGATCCATGATGACGGGGACGTGGACATAGTCCCCCCCTAAAGTCCTGGGCTCCTCAGACTGGGGCTCACAGCCCGTGTCCTGCTCCATGTAGTGGGGGGACTTGGTGCTGTGACCTGGACCCACTCAGCCAACTGTCCCAGGCCCTCCTGCCGACCCTGTGACTAAGCATGGACCTTGATCCCTCTCAACTGGAAGCCCTTGATCATACAGGGCAATTGTGTTTGTGTTTAACTCAGGGCACATATAAAAGAGATCCTGCTCATGTTCTCTGATATAATACAAGTCAATACAAATACTGTCATTCCTCTCAAGAACTTGGACAAATAGGGTACGAAAGCAAAAATGTGACATTTGATGAAAATTATATGAATGATAAAATATATATTTGAAGGTCATATAGGCAACATTTTGATGAAAGACAGTAATAATACTAATACTGTTGAAGAGTAGGCTACTGACCTATTGACCTCAAGGTGATGGCTTAAGTCCCTA
The DNA here is from genome assembly GCF_949987555.1 of Borostomias antarcticus. Classification (NCBI taxonomy): domain Eukaryota; kingdom Metazoa; phylum Chordata; class Actinopteri; order Stomiiformes; family Stomiidae; genus Borostomias; species Borostomias antarcticus. The sequence continues at coordinate 2,867,950 of NC_140241.1, forward strand.
CCACGGCTTATAGAACCTCACCACCAGGTTTTATTGTTATCCGTGGCTCATGAATCTAATATGTTATTGCTGAAACTACCATCACATGAGTAAATCAGTCACAGCCTCTCTTAAAATGTTTCTCCCAATTCTCTCTCCCAAATGTGTGTGTGCTCCAATGTGCTCTCTCTGTCAGAGCGGTGCCACTTGATTTAGACCTCTGTTCGTGCTCACAGTTCAAAGGTCAACTCCTCAGTGTCAACTCACACACACGCATTCCTCTTCAACCTCCCTCTCCGGAGGAAAGGCCCAGGTTAGACCCTCTTTAGTCCACCTGGGCGGACGGGCCTAATCGCCCTGCTGTAAGACCTTTAAGCTAAATCTCAATCACCAATTCAATGACTCAAGCAAGATATATCAATACTCACCAAACCAATAAAGGCAAGGAGAAAATATCTGATGCAAGGGTAAAAATCTTTATATAAAATTTGGTGTTATACATAAGTTATACAGATAATCCAGTTACATGAAAAATACAGGTTACATAAGAAAAACATGAAAGAGAATAGCTTCCAGGTCTCCAGCCTCTGACTTCTTCCACGCCTCTGTTGGTGGAAAGAAAAGTCTGACTTCCTCCATTCATTACATTACATTCCATTACAGTCATTTAGCAGACGCTTTTATCCAAAGCGACAAACAATAATTGCATTTAACGTAGGAAAAGCCAATGTACTACTACTTCCCAGAACTCACAAGTGCATCTTCTTTCTAAAACAAGTGACTAAAAGTATAATCTAGTGCTGAAGGCAAAGTGCAAGAATAGAAATCTAAAGTACAGTGCAATACAATACAATACAATACAACTAGAAAGTACATTTCCTGGAGAAAATGTGAGGTGGGCTAGCTGCTGCAGCTGTATGTAACAGCTACTGCTAGAACTACTACTGACCGGGCAATCTCCATGCACCCACCGGCGAAGACCGTGCCTCTCTAGCCCACTCAGGGGCTGAGTTGTGGGGTCCTTGGCGTGGACAGTGGCGTGGTGGCGAGACTCTGTTCTCTCAGGTCACAGCTGGTTGGGGACAGTGTACCGCTCTCCGGGCCACCTACTCGCCCGCACCGGTGAAGACCATGTGTCTCTAGCCCACTCAGGGGCTGAGTTGTGGGGCCCGTGGCGTGGATAGTGGTATGCTGGTGAGACTCCGCCCCCTCAGGTCAGAGCCAGTCGGCGACAGTGTACCCCTCTCCAGGCCACCGACCTGACGGTGCCCATCCACATCCATTGTATGACCAAAACGGTGTTAGAGCAATTATCAGACATTCTCAAAAGTGCTAGTTTTCTCAACGTTTCGATCTGAACCATTGTATATGATCATAAGTAACCTTAAAACAGGGCTAAACATGCATTTTCCCTTCACTACTCTTTTAAGTTTTGCTAGCTGTTAGCCATCTCCAACTCCCCGGGCCTTGAGTTAGCTAGCTAACACTAGCTAGCATGAGCTAGCACTAGCTATCATTAGGCTTCAATTCCTGAACTTAGCTTAGCGTGCAGCCACGTTATGGGTTACTGTTTACTTCAGATATTACTCTACATTTCAACCAGACATCCCAGTGAAACCAGACAGTCAAAATAACTTACCTGATATAAAATGGGCACCGCAAACGCGGGCATTTCTGATGATTTCCTCAGTCCAGTCTGTACGCTTAATGGCTTGTAGCCACAGGCGACTCCAGTTCTGAAAAGGCCGGTTTCCTCTTGAAACGAATAAAGTTTGCCACTAGAGCGCCGATTTGTACACCCGTAGACGCAACATCCACACATCTTGATGGTACAGTATATAAAAAAATAGTCTTTGCACTACAATACTGCTCCTTGCTGTGAGTTCGTCTGTCTCCCCCTGCTTCTGTTTCAAGAATGCACGCACATCTTTGGGCTGACGTAGGCTGTAAAAGGGTCTAAACAAATATGACCCACGCTCGTTTATTTATGGGCGGTGGCTCTACCACATAAATTCATGACATAGCACTACCAGGTCAATAGAATCGATGCATTTGATTGATGGACCTGGTGGCATCCGTAGTTCATTCTTTTGTTGCCAAAATGTGCACACTTAATTGTTTACCAACAGTAAAAGAGTCTATATACAAAGGGTAATTACTGAGACACATATTACAATTTCAAAACATAACACACAACACAACAGAACTGCAGGTCAACAACGGCAGGACAGAGGGACAACTCGACATTCACTGTTCTTGGTTCGACGGCTTACCCCTCGCACAAAAAAGGCTTGAAATATTTGACTTTGTGTAATCGATCTAGAATACAGGAAAGTTTCACTGTTTCAATTAAATCACAGAAAATAATGGACTTTTCCACAATATTCTAATTTTCTAATTTTCTGAGATGCACCTGTACAGTACATACTATTCTGTGTGTTGCGGATATCTTACACACTGAGAAGACAGGTTTGCCAGACCTGATCTGATATCAAATACAATCACACAGATGGAATGTCACCACCATCCTACTGTTTGATGTGGTTAATAATAATAATCAACATTCTGCCTGTCATTCTATGGGCTCCATGTGCATACTTTACAAGAAAGGCCCATGCATTCCCCCAGGCCATCCGGTAACCTGTAGAAGATTTTTAACTGATCTAGTCAAAAAGGATTTGCCAAGATTCGCTGAAAGAGGTCAAGTCTGGTTTATTGAGAAAACATACAAGCGCAAGGACTTCAGAGGAAATGCACGTGAGTGGTATCCAGCAGAAGTGCCGCAGTCTGGTCTTGCGCGGCCTTATATTCAAAGCAATACACAGGTATGACGCTTCCAGGGATGTGATTGGCTAACCCATTGTATACGTCATATTAAATGGCAGGCATCATCAACAGTGGTCGAGAATACAGACACGTGACATGAGAAAAGGCGGTAATTCTTGCAGGGACAATGGGACAAAGGATGGTTATTCTAGGGCAGACGTGTCTAGGTGTATCAACCTCCTGGAGAGGTGATCCTGTCATGAATTGGATTAGCACAGCTATGTGAAAGGTTGAGGGAGGTGGTGAAACTAAAAATGTAACTCTAACCCAGTATCACTCTCACTTAGTCAGCATTTTCTAGATGAGCTCACTTGTTTTAAGATATTTTTTAAGGCATTTCTGCTTTATTACGATAGGACAGTGTAGATGGCAGACAGGAAAGGTGGGAGAGAGAGAGGAAGTCATGCAGCAAAGGGTGTGGGCCAGTTCCGAACCCACGCCGCTGCGGTAAGGACTAGCCTTTACATGGTAAGCGCTCCAGCCCGTTGAGCTACCGGGCGTCCCTAGATGAGCTCACTTGTTGTGTTTAAACCAAGACCGTCTGTCTCTCCATCAGATTCTCTTCCAGGCACTGAATAAGGACGGGGTCTACTTTAGGGTCCACCTTATTGGCAAACCAGTGACCATAGCTAAGTAGCCAGCGGATTTCTACAGCCCCGTAAATACACACCTTTCGGATGTATGTCCCAGTACAGGGGGGGTAAAGGGGCCCCTCCAGGTAGCTCCACTTGATCAGCCTGGTCTTACTCATGTGTTCCGTGACATCAGCCTGGGCCCTGGGCACCTCTCCTGGCACCCCGGGCACGCGTATGAGAGTGGCCCAGAAGTGCTCATCTGGGGAGTAGGTATCATTACACCAGGCCAGGAAGTCTCGGACTAGTGGTGAGCGGTGCACATAGGTGAGAAACTCCCGGGATAGCACAAAGTAAGCGCTGCCCATAAAGATCTCAATACCTTTCGGAGGTGGATCTTTGGCCTGGTTGGTTTTAAGAGGCAGCTTGTGGTACTCAAAGTTGTTGTAAGTAAAGTATTTGAGCTCGTAGCGGAAGGTGAATCTCTCCTTCTTCAGCACAGAGGGTCGGCTGGTCTCCAGCATGTTGGCGCCCCGTAGGTTCGTCAGCTCTGCCACCAGCTCTACTTTGGACATGAGAGGAAAGTCCTGCCCACACAGGTTAATGGCATACCTCCACTTGACCTCCGACCCCAGCAGGTCGGACAGGCAGTTGAGGTCAGCCTTGAGGCGGCTGATGCCGGCGTAGTCGACCGACTCCAGCTTGGAGGCGATGAAGACATTGGGCAGGCAGCGGGCCAGACCCTCCATGGCTGATTTGAACTGTGCGGAGGACTTCTGGTCGTAGTGGATACAGTAGAGGTTGCTGGGAGAGTACAGTAACCTGAGGATTCTCTCCACCAGCCAGGCAGACTTGTGGACCACCATAGAGTAGGCCAGGGGGAAGGTCCGCTCAGCCTCTGACACCTGGATGTCCCCATAGCCCCTGGACCTGAGGTAGCGTGGGCAGTTGGTGGTGAGGTTGACCAGACTCTCATCCTGGTCCTCCACAATGCTCCTCCTGATGACCAGTGACTTCCCCACCTCCACGGGGTCATGGTCGTAGATGGCGATGCAGTTGATGTTGTATCGGTGGTATGTAGGAATGTTTGCAATGTCTGCAGTTGGCTCAAAGAGTTGAGTGGAGAATCTCATCTCAGAATCTCGCCTTACGCACACAAGCAGGATGATGCACACGATCAACACCAGCAGGGTGCCACACCCAATCCGTCTTTTCATTCTAAGGTTAAACAAAGACAACAACAACAAAATGTTACACAGTGTCTGATAAGAACAAATGTTGGGAACCACGGTGACCAGTGCTGTGCTCACCATATGTGTTTGCTTCTCTGCTTAATAATCCTGGAAAAATAATCACCTTGCTTAATAAGCACGGAAGGTTGTCTCCAAAAAGGTACTGTAAAGCTTCCTTGTTCTTGTACCACAGCCTAGAGAGGGTCAGAGAGTTTGAGAATGATGCAGAAAAACTGAAATTATGTGAAAACTACATAATTTACAGACAGGACAAAAACCATTTGCTGAAGGATTCAATAACAATAAATAATTTAGGGCATGCATGATTTGGGTAAATTCCATGAATTGAAACACTTTTGAAGGAATGCAATTCATACAAAAATGCAGATTACAGAATTATTGGAAAGTGGAAATATACAGTTTGTCAACTCAGGATCCGAAGTCAGGATGTGCCAATATTTCTTAAAAATTTACTTGATGATGTACTTTTTACTTATTTACTTAATTTACCTTATCTTTTCTGGTACTCTTTTTCAGTAAATCAAAATGAGGCTTGTTTAAAGCCAATGTAAAAGCTTCCTCAATACAATCAGATGAATACCCTCATTGGGCAAATCTAGAGTTCATATCTACAGATTTCTCAGTAAAGTCATTGGTGGAGGAACAAACTCTTCTCAAAAAATAACTAGATAAAGTACGTATAAAATATAGAATATTACATCCTTACAATATGTTGTTTATTTGAGTTGTAGTTTGTATTTTATATTTTGTTGTTCCTCGTACACACAATGCGGGGCTGGGACCTTGAGTGCATGACACTTTAATAAACATCATATATCATACTGTACATACAATCTGTATAAATATAAATATATACTACAATTACCTCCTACAACCTGTACCTTCTACAACTACATTTACTGTATATACCTAAAAAAAATGGTATCCAGTACTACAGCCCCATGTGGCATGGTGTTTGATTGTTTTTTTTATTTTTTTCATGGTAACCAAATATAGTGAAGGAAGATAAACACATGAACAGCATCTTACCAGTCATACAGCAATCCCTGAGAGGAATAGGGATGTCCTTCTTTCAGCAAAGTGAACAAAATGGAGTTAGAATACTGAGTTTCAGGACGAGTATACAGCAAATAATTCCCACTTGATCAACATTCTCTAGCTCACTTGTGATGTAACTGAGGTTAGGGAGAATCTGCACCAGCATAAGTAGGTTGTCAGAGGCCCCGGGGTAAATATATTTTTTGGGCCCCATCCACACACGTACACCCCACCCAAACATAAACATAGTAGCCTAGCGTACGCTCGTTCGCACACACACACGGACACATAACTCTGAAACCGCCAAATGTTTTGTTTGTTTTGTTTTATTAGGATCCCCATTAGTGGTTGCAGGACAACCACTAATCTTCCTGGGGTCCACACAAATTAAAATAAAACAACATACACACATACAGTACGTACACATGTACACAACATATAACATACATGACATCGCATACAATCACATACAATTACATTACAACACATAGTACACTTATACACATGACATGCAGCATGACATTACAACACATAAAACAATACACTATTGACAGAACATCACAGGGACATTACAGTATACGGATAGACCCAACAAGAGTTACACAGTACATGACAGTCATGACAAGACAAAGTCTGTACATACACAATGACCTATACCCATCATGTGGTCATCTGCTGCATAGATAATTCCTCAATCGTTTCTTGAAAGTGAACCTGTTTTGTATACTTGCAATTTGAAAGGGAAGTTCCAGTCTGTGATTGCTCTATATATGACCGTGGATCTAAGAGAGTTTGTTCTCGGCTTAGGAAGTAGAAAATGACCGAGACTGGTGCTCCTTGTAAAGTGATGTTGTCCATTATTTGTGTAGATTATTTTTGCTGTATACATTTTCTGGCTTTTCTGAAATTAACACATTCTTAAGAAAACAAAGCAGACTTACTTTAAGCTATTGCTCAACTTTGAGCCATGATAATCGTGAGTGTATATATTCAATGTTTGTGCGCTTTGTGCAGTGGAGAACCATTCTAGCCGCCCTGTTCTGTACTATTTGGAGCTTGTTTATTTCCCTTTTGCTAGCAGATGACCACGTGACTGGACAATACTGTATATGAGACAGGACCAATGACTGGGTTACCTGACAGTGTGGCTGGGACTAAATATGCAGAGCATTTCTTTACCATTCCTATTCCCTTCCCCAACAATGTTTGCAATGTGATCTGACCATGTCAGTTAGCCATCCAGTGTTACTCCCAGGAGTTTAGCTATTGTATCCTGTTCAATTGGTAGTGCCGACAGGATCAAATTCAGTTGTGGATCCCCAGCCAGACTGGAGCCTGTTACGACCAGGCTCATGGCCATAACAAAAAGGGAGACACGCACCGAATATAAGTAAAATAATCAAGAATTTAATATAATAAAGTATAGAACCGAAAACTAAACAATAATCTAATGGGGTATGAAAATCAGTGTATCAGGCATGTAGGTGAGTGTATGCAGTGAAATGTCTGGTGAAGAGGGTGTTGTATGGTGTAGCATAACCAAACCAAACAAAGACAGAATAATGGTGCTGGTGGAGCACACAAGCGTGTGGCCTGGAGCATCCTTTATGGCCACACAGGATATGGCAGCTGTCCCGAATTGTCCTGATTGGCAAACAGACACAGGGTTACCCATAGAGGGCCAGAGGGCCGTCACACCCCCCACCACAGAGACAGTGCCCCCAAGGGGACACTAGTAAAGCCCCAGACAAACCACACAGGAGAAGGACAGTTACAAACATGCACCAATAACACCACCGGTAAAAAAAAAAACCAAATCCAACAAAACATGTACAGGCCCCGCACACCCACGTCCACACCCAACCTCCTACCCCTCCAGCCTCAGCAACAGGATCCTGTGAAGCAGATCAAGAGAGGAAGAGACAGCAGGAAGGGAGGACACAGGCAACAGGACAAAAACAAAAAACAAAACAATACACTCAACAGGGCGCTCGGGAAAACGCATCTGCCACTCGTTGTCCCTCCCCTTAATGTGACGAATGTCCAGAGTATAAGACTAACAACAAGGACCAACGAATAAGCCTCTGATTAGGACATTTCAGGGAGTTAAGGAAAGTCAAGGGGTTATGGTCTGTATAAACCGTCACAGGAGCCAGACCAGAAACCAGGTCATCATCATCATCATCATCATCAGCCCCTGCCCCCACATGACTGGCGTCCACTTGGAGCTGAAACGGCTCATTCAAACGAGGAGCAGCCAAAACTGGAGCAGCACAGAGGAGGGCCTTAACAGCACCGGGTCAGGAGTGGACAAGCCATCCTCCTCCTCAAGCCCTGCCACCGCCTGAGGAGAGGACTCCCTCCCAACAGTACCAGCGACACCCACTGGACGGGGAAGAGCCTGAGCTACCTGCCCCACAGAGCCAGACGCACCGTCCCGACTATAATATGGTTTCAACAAATTAATGTGGCAGAGCTGATTCGGCTTCCTACGCAAGGGTGTTGCAATCAGGTAATTCAGATCCGAAATCCGCCTTACTACGGTATGCGGGCCAGTAAACTTAGCATGGAAGGGGGAACCAACCACAGGCAAGAGCGCAAGAACCTGATCACCTGGGCTAAAAGCATGTTGCTCAACCCGACGGTCATAGAGACATTTCATCTTTTGTTGAGCACAAGCCAGCTTCTTTTTAGCTAGCTCTCCCGCTGCGTAAAGCCTATGCCTGAAACCATTAACGTAGCTCAACAGGTTTTGGGGGGGATTGGACTCCTTCCAATCATCCTGTAGCACAGCTAACGGGCCACGCACTGTATGACCGAACACCAGATCGTAAGGGCTAAACCCTGTGCTCTCTTGAACAACCTCCCTAGCTGCCAGCATCAACCAGGGTAAACCATCTTCCCAGTCCCCATCCATCTGAGTACAATATTCACGCAGCAATGATTTAAGCGTCGCGTGAAACCGTTCAAGCGCGCCCTGACTCTGCGCATGATAGGCAGATGCCTTATTGTGTTTCACACGGAGCAGTTTCAGGACCTGGGAGAACAGATGGGAAGAGAAGTTAGACCCTTGATCGGATTGAATAATCTTTGGGATACCAAAGATTGATATAAACTGCGACAAGGCCCGCACCACAGACCTAGTCGTAATGGTGCGCAAAGGATAGGCTGCAGGATACCTAGTCGCCTGACACATTACCGTCAACAAGTAAACTGCACCACCGCGAGACCGAGGGAGAGGACCTACACAGTCGATAATGAAATGTTCGAACGGTTGACTGATTGCCGGAATCGGACACAAAGGAGCTGGTTTAATGCCCTGGTTCGGTTTCCCAGTCACCTGACACGTGTGGCATGTTCTAATATAGGACGCCACATCCCTCTTCAGGCGAGGCCAGAAAAAATACAGAAGAATGCGGTCATATGTTCTGCGCACCCCTAAGTGTCCACACTCATCATGCGACACTTTCAAGACCACATTGCGGAATTTAGATGGCACGACTACCTGATAAATAGGGTCTCCAATAAAATCAGCCCCATGGGGAACCCACTTTCTCACCAGCACATCGTTGAGAATGAAATATGCCTGAGCACTGTTTTTCACTCCACCAACAGGGAGAGCCCCCTCAAACAACTCCTTCAGAGTGGGATCCGCCTGCTGCTCTCTCGCCAGGTCACTGTGAGGGACAGACCAGGGAAAGTCAAGACAGTGTAAACACAACGGGGTCAGGCATATCGTCGGCCAAATCGTCTGTGCCTTGATTGGCACGGTTCATGGCACGCGTAACCGCGCATGCAGTGAAAACGTCAGGGAACTCCCTCTCACCGTCATCGGGCTGGCCCTTGAAAAGCGGCACAGGGGTAACAACAGGCCACACCCGTGCACCAGCCAAGCCATTACCAATAATCATAGAAACCCCGTCAAAGGGTAGCGCTGGGCGCACGCCCACAGATACCTCACCCTGGAACAACTCAGAGGAGAGCATTATCCTATGTAGGGGAACACGTAAAACCTTTAAACCTATCCCCCGAATGGGAAAGGCGTCACCAGTGTCAGACTCGTCAGAAAATGGCAGAGCTGAGGCTAAAATGAACGAGTCAAACGTACCCGTATCCCTCAGAATTTTTACAGGCACCTTTTAAGCATTGTCCACAAGAGACACAAACCCATCTGTGAGGAACGGCAAATAGGAATCAAGATCTGAGGAGAGTGGAGGTTTGGACAGAAGGTCACACTCTGGTGTATCAGAACTGACGCCCTTCACCACTGGTGCGGCGAGACCAGCCCCTTTTGCTTTGGCACCATTAGACAACCAAGGTGGCTTACTGTAGTATCCTGGGCTTAGTACTATATAATTTACCTAGGGGGAGCTCTAGGCTCCAATGTGTTCACCTGTTCAGGTACCCTATATGAAGAAGTCCCTTTGTCTTTGGTCTCTGTCTCATGCTGCCATACTTAACTAAAGAAGTGAATGCTACTGCTGGAGTCCTGCGTCCTTATTAATGTTAACAAGAGTACACTGTTATATCGGCGACGGGGATATTTTGGAAGTTGTCTGCGGCCTGCCTGAGAGTGAGGATTACCTGCTGGGACTGCGCTCAAGTGAATTGTTTGCTGGACTGTTTGTAGGCTCCAGTGAGGAAAAGGCTTGGTGTGGGGGGACAAGCGCCTGAAGGTGAGAAGACATGGCAGCAATTGGAACGCTGGCACCGTTTGACTCCAAAGTGCAAGAATGGGAGGAATACTGTGAAATAATTGAGCATTTCTTTATTGCCAATGAAATTGATGATGAAGATAAGAAGAAATCTATACTGCTCAGTGTTGTGGGTGCACCAACCTACAGTTTAATGAGGAACCTCCTGAGTCCAACTAAGCCTGGAGAGAAGAGCTTTGCAGAATTGGTAACTTTGTTAAAAACCCACTTTAACCCCAAACCAAGTGAAATTGTCCAAAGATTCAAATTCGATTCACGCATTAGAAAGCCCACAGAATCTGTAGCTGAATATGTTGCAGAGTTAAGGAAATTATCTCAAGACTGTAATTATGGACAGACTCTGCCTCAAATGTTACGAGATAGGCTAGTATGTGGAATCAGTGATGACAGAATCCAGAGAAGATTGTCGGAGACTAATCTCACATTTGATAGTGCCCCGTCTCTGGCTCAGGCAATGGAGTCTGCCAACAAAAATGTACAGGACTTGCAGCTAAAAGGAGGAACTGTCAATGCAGTGAAGAGTGGTGCGCCAGGACGTACAGGACAGAGGACTGAGACCCGCCCTAGAGAGGGTGATGGCAGTAAAGACTGTTATCGCTGCAAAGGGAAACACTCACCCACAGACTGTCGGTTCAGAAAGGAAAAATGCCATGTCTGTGGAATGACTGGACATATAGCAAGAGCCTGTCGCAGTAAAAGCAGGGCAAATGCAGACAGGAGGCCTGACAGGCGACCCCGAGAGAGGGACAGACGCTTCACACGAGAGCGTGACGCACACTATTGTTCCCATCAGGTAGTTGAGGAAAGGGATGAGGAACAGGGGTTTCCATTATATACTGTCCAGTGTGAGGAGGACAGGGAGCAACCGTATAGAGTGTGTATGGTGGTGAATGGCGAAGATGTGACATTTGAGATCGACACAGGTTGCTGTTTCACCATAGTTAGTGAAAGAACCTTTAAGGAGAAAGTAAAACATGCCCCTAAGTTGAGGAACACACGCCTTCATCTGAGAACATATACAGGGGAAACAGTGCCAGTGCTAGGGAAAACCTATGTGACTAACATATCAACAGCAGGAAAATAAACTTCCCATTATAGTAGTCAAGGGCTCAGGTCCAAACTTGCTGGGAAGATGGTGGTTGAAGCATATAAAACTGGACTGGTCAGAAGTAAAGCACCTGCGAAAGCACCCACAGTCACTATCCCTGCAGGATGTGCTCTCCAGACATGAGGGAGTATTCAAAAGTGAGCTGGGAACACTGACAGGGTTTAAAGCAACTATTCATGTCCCTGCTGATGCAACTCCCCGATTCTATAGACCAAGGTCTGTTCCCTATGCTATGAGGCCTAAGGTAGATGCTGAGATTGACAGGTTACTGGCAGAGGACATTATCACTCCAGTTAAGTTCTCTGACTGGGCAGCCCCTGTAGTCCCCTTGATCAAGCCTGATGGTAACTGCAGACTTTGTGGAGATTATAAACTAACAGTGAACAGGGTCTCCCCTTTAGAGCAGTACCCCCTACCCAAAGAGGAGGATTTGATGGCTGTGTTGGCTGGTGGTCAACAGTTCACAAAACCTGACATGAGCCATGCGTATCAGCAAATTCAAATGGATGAGCCATCTAAGAAGTACCTCACAGTAAACACGCACCGTGGTCTGTTCACATATAACAGGCTGCCCTTTGGAGTATCTTCTGCCCCAGCCATCTTCCAGAGGACCATGGAGGGGGTTCTCCAAGGAATACCCCACGTCACTGTGTATCTGGATGATATCCTGGTTACGGGAACAACCAAGGAGATGCACCTCAGGAACCTGGATGAGGTGTTGACTAGGCTGGAAGGTGCTGGACTCAGGCTGAGGAGGAGCAAATGCACACTGCTGGCTGATGAGGTTCAGTACCTGGGACATAAAGTGGACGCTTCAGGAGTTCATACTGTAGAAGCCAAGGTAAAAGCTGTGGTGGAGGCTCCAGCCCCCACCAACGTAACAGAGCTTAGGGCTTACTTGGGATTGTTGAATTATTATAACCGTTTCCTTCCCAACCTGTCCACGTTGCTAGCTCCCTTGCATTGCCTGCTGAGGAAGGACACAGTCTGGGGATGGACTGATCGTCAAGACAAAGCATTCAGGAAGTCCAAAGAGCTGTTGAGGTCAGCAGAGGTATTAGTTCATTATTCTGGTGATAGGGCTCTGATTTTGTCTTGTGATGCCTCACCGTATGGCATAGGAGCCGTTCTTTCTCACAAGACGGAGGATGGAACTGAAAAGCCTATAGGATTTGTATCTCGTACCTTGTCCCCTGCCGAGAAGAAGTATTTGCAGTTGGATAAGGAGGGGTTGGCTGTGATGTTTGGTATAAAGAGGTTCCACAAGTACATTTATGGAAGGAACTTTACTATAGTCACAGATCACAAGCCCCTAATCACATTGTTCAGTGAGACTAAACCTGTACCTCAGATGGTCTCGCCACGGGTACAGCGTTGGGCTGTGCTGCTCAGAGCTTATGAGTACTGTATTGTATATAGGCCAGGCCAGCAGAATGCAAATGCAGATGCCCTCAGTAGACTCCCCTTGCCAGAGTTCCCCCCTGCAGGCGGAGAGGAGGAACAAGTTCTGATGATGGATCTTATGGATGACGCCCCTGTGAGAATGGAACAGGTGAGGGACCATTTCAGTCCCCTGAGGTCAGTCTCTCTGACTCTCCGCCAACCAATGTGGATGACTCTGAGACTTGCCCACCTACCATGGAGAGTGAGTCTGCACCTGTAGATCAGAACCACTGAGGCGCTCAACGCTCTTGAGGCGCTCAACGCTCATTCTTTTCAGATTAGTTACTGACTTAAGAGGGGGAGGATGTAGTATCCTGGGCTGAGTACTATATAATTTACCTAGGGGGAGCTCTAGGCTCCAATGTGTTCACCTGTTCAGGTACCCTATATGAAGAAGTCCCTTTGTCTTTGGTCTCTGTCTCATGCTGCCATACTTAACTAAAGAAGTGAATGCTACTGCTGGAGTCCTGCGTCCTTATTAATGTTAACAAGAGTACACTATGTTATACTTACTTTTGGATTTAAGCGCGTAGCACTCGGACTTCCAGTGCCCTTTATTATGACAGTAATTACATACTCTCTCACCCTCCCGGGCGCTAGACTCAGGCCTGTGTCCCTGCTCAACACTCAGATTTGTCGCAGGGAGATTTCTCTTAAACCCTGACTCAGCAGAATGAGCGTGAGGCTCCCCAAATTTAAACTTGTGCGTTAATGCGTAATCATCCGCCAGCGCAGCAGCTTCAGCGGCAGTTTTAACCATTTTCTCACTAACATACGTGGCAATGTGAGGAGGAACAGCGTTCTTAAACTGTTCAAGCACTACCAAGTTACACAAATCTTCAAAGTTATCCACCTCTGAGGCCTTACACCAGCGACTAAAATGCAGCACCAAGTCGCGTGCAAACTCCAAATGGGACTGGGTCTTATTCTTCCTCCAATTTCTAAAGTGCTGACGGTAGGCCTCCGGCACTAACTCGTATACCTTAAGAACCGCAGACTTCACTTTAGCATAGCTCAGACTATCAACCCGAGTCAAAGAAGAATACGCTTCTTGAGCCTTCCCTGTAAAAACACACTGCAACATAAGGGTGCGCTCAGCGTCAGGCCACCCACGCGTATCAGCAACTCGCTCAAACAAAGAGAAAAACGACTCTGGGTCCTTCTCGTTAAACTTCGGCAACAGGCGCAAGTTGCGAATAATATCAAAGGAACTGTGGGACGTTCCCCCAAAAGTCTCGTCACCTACAGCATCACCTGGGAGTAGACCGTCCTTAATCAAACTCAACTTTTGGTGCTGCAAATCCAATCGAGCCTCAGTTTCCTGCCTTATTTTTTCCTTCTCCATTTCTAGTTCATGCCTCATTTTTTCAAGTCTCAGCTCCTTTTCAATTTTCATTCCCCCATGGTCCATCTGCAGTTTAAGCAATTCCTTCTGTTGCTCAAAGGTAAAACTAGGGTTCATTACAGCAGGCTTTGGCAATATCCTCATCTTTACCAGATTAGACACTAAACAGGCCTTGACCCCAGGCTTTAACGCCTCCACAATCTCTATGCCAAAATGCTCAGCGACAAGCAACAGTTGAGCCTTAGCAATGCGATCTAATAAATCATACGAGGGATCCTCAAGAAAATCCTCTACTCCGGACATGATTCACAAATTCACTTCAAGCTTTACGGGGAGAATGCATATACGGACCCAAGACGAGGCATAACACTGACAGGACGCATAGGAAGTAACCACTCGTAACGGAGCGTACCCTCTATCTGACTGCCTAACTCAAATCTAGCTCAATAATCTCAACCCTAGTCTTCATGCAGTTTTAGCGGGAGGCTCTTTAAACCCTAGCTCAGTAGCCCGGTGAAGCCCCCAGCAAAGCTGATTACCCCACCTTACGGCTCTGAATGGGTCCCCGAGACAATTGCTCTAGCCGCACCACCGCAACATTACCGGGAGAGCACAGCAAATCCCAAAGGGGAGAAGCCGTAAGCCTAACCAGGGTAGCCCCGTAACTATCCGTCAAACGACAACCAATGTATACCCCTGCTTGCCCCAATATGCAAGTCTCGACCCAAACAAGCTCACCACGAAGCGACAAAGCTGTCTCCACCCCACAAACAGAGGCGAAAATGCAAAACCAAGATCAAAAAATGACAGTCATACAAAACAAACTACTCAAGATAAACTACCAAAAATCCAAAGTGTGTCTCCAGAACGCTTACCAAACACGTTGCTTGAAATATCAGTCAGATTCGCCAGTAGCCTTCACATAGCGGACCACAAGCACGACGGGAATACCTAAGCGACGACGTCACAAACACTGGTTCATTCACAAGAAAAAGTGGCCTCCCTGTCAATTAACCAACACACAGGAGACCCACACCAATCAAGTGGACCAGGCAACAGGTGCGCCCCCCGCCAATCAAGGGAGCCACACAAACACAACACAACAATGAACTGCCCTGAACAAAACCGACGAGCCCCCATTTGTTACGACCAGGCTCATGGCCATAAAGGGAGACACACACCGAATATAAGTAAAATAATCAAGAATTTAATATAATAAAGTATAGAACCGAAAACTAAACAATAATCTAATGGGGTATGCAAATCAGTGTATCAGGCATGTAGGTGAGTGTATGCAGTGAAATGTCTGGTGAAGAGGGTGTTGTATGGTGTAGCATAACCAAACCAAACAAAGACAGAATAATGGTGCTGGTGGAGCACACAAGCGTGTGGCCTGGAGCGCCCTTTATGGCCACACAGGATATGGCAGCTGTCCCGAATTGTCCTGATTGGCAAACAGACACAGGGTTACCCATAGAGGGCCAGAGGGCCGTCACAGAGCCAAACACTATACTTTTTGTTTTGGCGATGTTTAGTGCCAACATATTACATTCCAGCCATGCTGACACTCTCTCCAGTTCCATATTCAGTACTTCAGTCAATTCTTTGCAAGTAGATGCAGCACCATACAAAGTGGAATCATCTGCATACATAACTATACTTGCTTCTTTTATGACATACGGTAGATCATTAGTAAATATTGAGAAGAGCCGTGTCTTGTAAGATGGAATTAGGTGGACAGTGTTGTGGTCGGATTTAGATAAAGGGGGCTTTGATTTGACAGAATAAGCATTTTTGATGTTCCCTTAGCATTTATCTAAAACTTTATTGTCACGTGTGTCACACTTAACATATTGTTCAAAACCAGAGAGGAATATATGTCCTTACTGTTGGATAGATTACCATTAAAAAAGACTCTCTGTGACCTGCTAGACAGATAGCTTTCCATCCAGCACGGTGCATTTGAATTAAAGCCATAGCACTTGAGTTTGCCTATCAATAGTGTGTGGTCTATGACATCAAAAGCAGCACTTAAGTCCAGTAATACTGCTCCGACTATTTGCTTCTTATCAATAGATGTTAACCAATTGTCTGTCATTCCAAGTGCAGTATTCGTTGAATGATTCTCTCTATAAGCGTGCTGTGATCCAGTGATTATTTTATTGACTGTAAAATAGTCCATGATTTGCACAAATGCGAGTTTTTCCAGTAGTTTGCCTAACACAGGGAGGATACTTATTGAAATGCACTACACAATAACAGCCAGCTGCCCTGGACCACGGCCTGATTTCTCCAACTAAACAACATAGCTTTAGCCAGCATACACTAACAATTTAACACAATGGCAGTTGGTATGTCGTTAGAACAAACAGCATCAAGGAAAGCACAACAGCTTATAGGGGCGCATTCCCCAACAACATAATGACATTAATTTAAATCCCCAATCCCACTCAGAGAGAAACCAGGCCAGGTCCAGCCTGGCTTATGTGTGTTGGCTGGCTTGTTTCTGTGCAGGACTGGTAGGACGGTAATATCTGATAAATAAAGATGGGTCTTGTCACCTGGACACAGCAGTTCCAATGCTTCCAAAGCTAATCCAGCACAATGAGAGCAGGATAGCCAGTTAGCTCATGGGCTCACAACAACTAGAAGCAGCTTCCATAACATTAATGGTAGCGGTCAGTGGCTAAAGCAGTTACACGGATGATAACATAAAGTCATCCCCACCGGGAACCCCGGTCTCCTGGGTGGGAGTCCAATGCTCTCACCACTACTCTACTTGTGCAGTGGAGATTGACGGGTTGATTTTGGTGTCCTTCTTGATTTTGGTGTGCTGGGACTACTGCTTCTTGTTGTGCCAACAGAGAAATGCCGGCCAACATTGTCCGCAGTAATGGAGGGAGGGAGGGAGGGAGGGAGGGAGGGAGGGAGGGAGGGAGGGAGGGAGGGAGGCAGGTAGGGAGTGATAACCGGACGAACACTATACTAGGTGCGCTGGTTTACAGCCATGATCAGTAGGTTTACAGCCTACTGATGCAACGACCAGTTATACTTACATCATTATACTAGTGCTATTATTAAGAGGTGGATTAATTCAGGTAGGACTGTGTGTATAGGTCTAGTAGCCTACCTATTTTTACGGTGTGCGTATGAGGTGGTCCCCGAAAATTCTTGCTTATAAATAGTGGTCCACACACACAAACAGTTTGAAAACCCCTGGTCTAGGACTAGGGCTCCAAATACTGTTTCAGTGCAAAAGGCCCCCGCCTAATCCTTGCGGGGGGGCCCCGATATTTTGCGTTACGGCACTGATGGTTGCTGAGATGGATCAGCATTTTCATCTCTTAACTGCCAAGTTCTAAGAGGTGTTCAGGCCTGTCATCCTGGATCTGACAACTTTCTCCGTGAGGAGCACCTCAGAGGTTTGGCTGACCATCACAATGTTGATCTAAAAACTATCTGGCCAGCAAGAAGGAAAGCCTTCCAATAACAGATATGCAATGTGTTTTCAACTTGCTGGATAAAGTCATATTCCGACCTTGACACAGGTCATTCAGATCTTTAACAGCTGCACGTGTGAACGGTCGTTCAGTGTGCTGAGACGGCTTCACACTTGGCTGAGGTGCACAATGGGGCAAGACGGGCTTCACCATCTTGCCATCTTGTCGGTTGAGAGGGAGGAACTATCTAAGTTGAGTCACAGTCAAGTGATTGACCACTTTGCCAAAATGAAAAACAGACGGTACAGTATAATGCTCAAAAAATGAGTCCTTCAAGAGGAGACTGCATGTATTCAAATTGTTATACTACTATGTAGCTTCATTGTATTTATTTGAATTGTGCATGTGAAATATGAATGAATGCCATTTGAAATATATATTTTTAGAGAGATTAATATCTACATTTTTAAGAGTAGACATAGGGAGGAGAGAAGTGGTGCTGAGGAGGTGATTGGGGAGAAGGAGATAGGAGGAGCAGGTGCAGGAGGAGATACAGAAGAGAGATATAAGGAGCAAATATAGGAGATTTGAAAGTGGACCAGTAGAAACAGGACAGGTGAAATCAATTTAATCAGGTAAATACTGTAGGTGGGTGAACAGCAACTCAGCTCCTATAGTGCAAATAAACCCCAACATTCATCTTTGACATTATAATTCTTTAATCTACAAATTAATGGACATTAAGGAACTCTTTGAACATGCAATTTCAGTACAATTTCCTTCCAGGGATCAATAAACTACTACTACTACTACTTTGGGCAGGGGGAACTTGAGTGGCCTCAATAATCCTTGAGTAAGGAGTCCCCTCTAGTGGTGTAAATGTGCAAGTACAAGTGACCATCACCCTGATGTAGCATAGTCATAATCTATAGCCCTCAGGAAATTGAAAAAAAGGAAAATAAAAAGACAACTTAATTCATTTGAACAAAGTTAAAAAACAAAAAAACAACTCTTGACATGGGTGATGATCAGTGGGGATAAAACTTGGGCCAAAGAATGGATAGTGTTTCTCAGTGAAGGAGTGGTAGTAGTAGTACAGTCCAGTATTGTCATTACCCAGTATGTCCTGACCCTTCCTGGATATGGACTGCCTAGCCACAGCATTTGACTCCTAAACTCGAGGTCAGGGTTCGATTCCCGGGGGATGTCGAGAACAATGGCATTCTAGGTTCTAGCCTGGACTAGGGAAAACTCCCAATTCTTTCCTTTATTTTATTTTCCTTCCCTTATGCCCTGACCCAGTTGGTTCTCTTAGTGACTTTTCCACTGATAGATCTTGGGACCCTAGAACAGCTATTATGGCACAAAAACCATCACCCCCTCCCCCCATTCAGAATGTACCGTCCCACCACCAGCTCTTCCAGACTCCACCCCTGGGCAGACCAACCACCTCCAGTCCAGGGACCCGAGCAGTGTGCATGCCCCCGCCCCCGCTCTCTGAAACCTAAACCGTCTCAGATTGAGCCTTTTCTGTAGACTCAGTGGAACGGGAGGGACAGAATCCACATAGCCTCTCGGGTTTTGGTAATAGTTCACTCTTAGACTGGAAGGGCATGGTGCATGTTATTGTTGTGTCCTGTCTTATGAGTGTCTCCCATTGTCTGGTTTTTAATTCCCTTTGATCATAGAAAAATCTAAACTATGGAATTGTTTAAAGACATGGACCTGTGCCAATTAGATGGCGGATTAGGCTGGTAGGTAGTTGGATGTGGATAACTTTATAAACCAGAAACATATAAGGCAACACCAACCATACAGTCAGAGGCAGGGGCGTGCTGGGCCTAAAAAACGGCCCTCGAGTCTGACCCAGCCCAGGGGGGGGGGGTTGCTAGCGGCCGCCTACCGGCCACCGGCCGTTATCACCGGCGGCTGTTCTGTGATTCTCCAGAACCTACAGATGGCCAGCCCGCCCTTGGTCAGAGGGCAATGGGGGTCACATTTCTTCTCATAACTAAAGTTGGCTGTCATCCCTTCAAATATAACCAGCAGAGTCTAGCAGTTCATTTGAATCAACGCTAGTTTTACCAGATTGATTAATTGAAGTGAGAAAGGATGGATGCATTATTAAAGCACTCAAGGGCAACACAGAGCTTGTGTGGGGGAGCTTGTGAAAACAGCGCCCTCTGCTGGGAACCTTGGAGACCAGCATGCATTTAATGCTGAGCACTGAGGACATCTACTAATTCACACTGTGATACCAAATGTAGCTTAATCTGCATGATGATGTAAAAGTGGCGTGTTGCTCGGGGGTAGACTTTTTTAAATTTAATTTAATTTATTAGCCAAGAGCACCAAACTAGCTCCCACTGACCAGCCGAGCGTGTCCTCATCTGAACCAGGACCAGGAATTTCACATACCAGGAATTTGACTTGGTGGATGGTGCACAGATGACTTGCATATGAATACGAAGCACGACAAAACAATAAGTTAAACATAATCAAAATATAAACACAATAGACATTTAGTAAATTAGGTTATTGTGAGGCTGTACATGGTTATACATACAGTACATTATAGACTGTGAGGCTATATATACATGAATTAGGGGTTATTTGTTATAAATATAAACAGAAAATGTGCAGATATCTTTCTGTACAACCAGTGTTGCACCTGGAGAAACGTGAACATCAGATTGCTATTCTTGCACTTTGCCTTCAGCACTAGATTATGCTCTTAGTCACTTGTTTTAGAGAGAAGATGCACTTGTGAGTTCTGGCAAGTAGTAGTACATTGGCTCTTCCTACGTTAAATGCAATTATTGTTAGTCGCTTTGGATAAAAGCGTCTGCTAAATGACTGTAATGTAAGGCAAGGCAAGGCAAGGCAAGTTTATTTATAGAGCACATTTCAGTCACAGGGCAATTCAAGGTGCTTTACATGAGACATTAAAAGCATTAAAACAAAAAGCAAGACATTATAGACATTTAAAACAAAAGGCAGGACAAATTAAAAGCATTAAAACAAAAAGCAAGTCATTATAGACATTTAAACAAAAAGCAGGACAAATAGAATACAGGAATAAAAGTTACAGTGCAGTATACTGATAAACATAGCTCCTCTTAGAACGCAGTGGCAAAAAGAAAAGTCTTCAGGCTTGTTTTACAAGAACCAAGAGTTGCAGCAGACCTGCAGTTTTCTGGAAGTTTGTTCCAGATATGTGGAGCATAAAAACTGAATGCTGCTTCTCCATGTTTTGTTTTATGTAATGTAATATAATGTAACATTCAGTGCAGTGAGTGCTGGTAGCTTGCTTGTTTGTGAGCCACACTGCCTTGGAGAAGAAACCGTTCTGGTGGCGAGAGGATTTGGCCTTGAAAGACCGAAATCTTCTACCAGACGGGGTTTTTTGGAAGATGTGGTGACCAGGCTGAGAGGGGTCATAGGTGATCTAACCTGCTCACTTCCTGGTCCTGGAGTTGTTCAGGCGCTGGATAGTGGGTTCATCTGATGACCCTCTTTGCTGACCGAATGATGCGCTGCAGTTTGCCTTTGTCCTGGGTGGTAAAGGCACCGAACCACACAGTCATGGATGAGGATGGACTTGTAAAACTGGACCGTGATCATCTATGGCAGGTGATGGTTGATTCCGCCGGAGCAGGAAGAACATCCTCTGTTGTGTGTCTTGAGGTCCTGTGATATGATGGTGCCTAGGAACTCAGTTAACTGTTCAGGATGAGGAGGATGGTGGGGGGGGGGGGGCTCTTTACACAACCCTCTCCACAGTTTTGCATTGTGCTTCAGAGGGTCACGGGTGCACCAGGAGGTCAGGTGATCAACATCCTATCGGTAGGCAGACTCGTCACCATTAGAGATTATGCTAATGAGGGAGGTGTCATCTTCACATTGCTTGACAGAGGGATGCTCAAGATGCAGGTGTTTTGTGTAGAGTGAGTAGAGCAAGAAGAGAGAGAGAGCACTCAACTCTCTATCGTCAGTAGGGCTGGGTATCGAGTCGAATTTCAAGAATCGATTCGATTCCGATTCACAAGGTTCAGAATCGATTATCTCGATTCAATTCGATTCAATATCGATCCGTTTTTTTTTTAGCTGTAACCTTAATCATGACTGCCAAGTTATGCAACACATCATACTAGGACTGGGTATCGATACTGATTTCCAAAAATGAATGGATGAATGAATGAATGAATTAATGAACTATTCATATCTTCATTTATTCATTCATTCATTAAATAAAAGATCGGTTTTGGGATTCATGAATCGATTTTTTAAACCCAGCCCTAATCGTCAGTCTCTCAGCTTCTCTGAGACATACCTTTAGCTCTAAATGGCTAATTGTGAGTCCTCATGCTAATGGACTTGCATTAACTGCAGACGCAAGAAGAATAGAAATGTCTATAATAACCTTGCATTAAATGCGACGGTGAAGCCTGCGCCTCTGCACTCTACGACAGTCACACCGTACGCCAACGACGCCCGCATCGGAGCGTGGAATACTGAGGTACACCAACTATTTGGGGGGAAGTAGAGTAGACTTCTCTCACACTTCATTTCCTCTGTCCCCAGCAATCATGTTCGCCTCCAGATTTTGTAATTGCAAGTGTCAAGAGCAGTCCCCCTTGCCATGGAGCGCCTCTCCCCCTTTCCGTTTTAATTTAGATTGAGAGCGTGTAGGCTACTCACACTGGCCCCAGGGCGGACTGGAGCCGGTCATGACATTTGCATTCGGCAAGCATGCTGTAGGAGAGACAGGGCCAACGGTTAGAGGGGGAAGGAGAGAGAGAGGGAGAGAACAACAGGGAAAAGGTTTCTCCTTCCTCTCTCAGGGCTACTGAAATTAAAAAGGAAGAAATGCAATTTAAAGACATGAAGTAAACAATCACAAAACACTTGTTTCTGGCAGAGACACAATTTCCCAGCCCTTGTCCAATTTCATTATAGCCTGCGGGGTAACACATTTTAACATCTGGTTCTACACCACTGATTAAAATTGTAATGCAGGTGTAAAATCAATCCATATGACATTTTGAAAAACCCAGCATCAGGATTTTTCTATACAGCGATATTTTTGTTGCTTTTAAAGAGAAAGTCTGGAGTTGTTGTGACTATAATGCTGACTTGCCCCCCAACTGTTGAACAAAATGAAGACTCTACATTCAATATCCCAGTTTACGGAAAAAGTGGCATACAGGCAGTAGATTAGAAAGATGTTTTTCATGGAGATGTCTTTTTTCCCCTTCCTTCCTTCCTTCCTTCCTTCCTTCCTTCCTTCCTTCCTTCCTTCCTTCCTTCCTTCCTTCCTTCCTTCCTTCCTTCCTTCCCTCCTCCCTCCCTCCCTTCCTTCCTTCCTTCCTTCCTTCCTTCCTTCCTTCCTTCCTTCCTTCCTTCCTTCCTTCCTTCCTTCCTTCCTTCCTTCCTTCCTTCCTTCCTCCCTCCCTCCCTCCCTTCCTTCCTTCCTTCCTTCCTTCCTTCCTTCCTTCCTTCCTTCCTTCCTTCCTTCCTTCCTTCCTTCCTTCCTTCCTTCCTTCCTTCCTTCCTCCCTCCGTTCCTTCCTTCCTCCCTTCCTTCAGTTCTTTCATCCTTCCAACTGATTTATTTGATTGCTCGTATAGGAATGTTAAATGTCACACACACTATGCACCCATATAATATTTGGGCCTGAAACTTTTTCAAAGTCAGCCGAGTTAATTCTCTCATTCATCAATCCATGGTGATGGAAGCCAAGGGGTGGGAAGTTGGGCTTGCAGAATGATTGAGATGTTTGTGTGTTCCGCCCCGATAGGAGTGCTGACACTAAGGGTCCAGACCGCTGTAGTACTTTACCTCAGCCCCGGGCCATGGCGTCTGAGGAGCACTGACAGGCCAACCGCTGTTCGTTTCACTCTGCGGAATGTTCTACCACCCTCTCTGGCGTGTCAATCAATGGTCGACATGTTCAAAAACATATTCAACAACACAGAGAAAGAGAAAAGTGGATTTAGGAAACGACGCACGTAGATGGACAGGTCCTGTGACTGCGTTGTGCCTGACATCTCCTCACAGCTGCATGGAACCGCATGCTTTTGTTTGATTTCAAGAACAGGATAGAATAGAAATACTTTATATTTGAAAAGAACTATAATCAAAGCAAACTGCTATTCCTGGTACTCAGTACATCTGTAAATGCCTTCTAAAAACAGAATTCCATATCACTTTGCTCTCACTCAGACCTTGTCTATAACATTTGCTGTGGTCCACATTCTAGCCATTCTGGTTATTGGGTTCTGCTGGTGATCTGAACTTGTAGAATGTGGACAAGAAATGGGCATCAGAACCAGGTCCGAAAGGGTCCAGTTTCATATTTTACAGCCTCTTCCTGTTGGCGTCGAATCCCCAAATTGTTCTCTCTTCAGCAGCGCCCAGGTGCTGCCGATGCCGATCACACAGCGAGCGCGCCTCGTCACCGGGCCTTTGAACAGGAAGCGGCCAACCTCGGAAAGCACCTTCAATGTCCTCTGTGCCACTCAGGGGAGGATGGAGTCCAGATAAGGGTGGTTTAGTAACTAAAACGACATGTTACAAGGGGGACAGGCCGCTGTAAGACGGGAGCGATCTTTGTGGCGAACACAAGTGCTTGGCTGTTCTCTCGCATGCCTGTCTGTCAACCCTGAGCCCAGCCGAACACCTGTACTCCGTAACACTAAACTGGCCCTAACATACTGCAGAGGAGAGGCCAGAGATTAAGGGGGGGGGGACGTTCTCATGACTTTGTATGGAATCCAGAAATCAGTCATATTGAGTAGCTTCGCCTGGAAGACCAATGCTCTCTAGGGCTGGGTTTAAAAAATCGATTCGTCGATTCTGAATCAAATGATTCAGAATCGATTCATGAATCCCAAAATCGATCTTTTATTTAATGAATGAATGAAGGAATGAATAGTTCATTAAATCATTCAATGATTCATTCATTCATTCATTCATTTTTGGAAATCAATATCGATACCCAGCCCTAGTATTGATGTGTTGCATAACTTGGCAGTCATGTAATTAAGGTTACAGCTAAAAAAAACAAAAACAGGTTTTAGTAACACTAACCGATATTGAATCGAATTGAATCGTGATAATCGATTCCGGACCTTGTGAATCGGAATCGAATCGATTCTTGAAATTCGACTCGATACCCAGCCCTAATGCTCTCTATCCCCAATATAAGTGAAGTGAGGTGGAGTTTTGTGAGTTGAGCAAAAGGTGTGGCGTTTGGGAATTGCCATTTGTCTTGTCTTGTTATTGCGCACCGCTGTCTTACTGTCTTGAATCCACCAAGTGCGGTATGTGTCACTATCTACAGTATGCTTGTAAAACATGAAATTAGGGCTGCACGATTATGACAAAAGATAATAATTGCGATTATTTGCTTCAAAATGGTAATTGCAATTAATAATTGCACAGTTTGCAAATGACCTGCTGGGCTTGAGCAACATCTTTTTCTTAACCACTCAGCGGGAACGCATGTGATTGGTCAGACAGCATAAGCGCCTGTGATTCATCCATGTAGTCCTAGCACACTCAATTCAAAGCAAAATTATTAATCACATTAATTGCGGCCTTTTGCGATTAGTTAATCGCGGAGGTCATAATTGCGATTTCGATTAATTCACGATTAATTGTGCAGCCCTACGTGAAATAAAAACGTTGTTTATCGATACGTTGGAGCTTAAAATCCACCATCCTGACTTGGTTTAATGCAGCACCATGTAGCATTCTAGCTTATCTACACCCCGGTAAGACTGTAGTATGTATGTGAGTCGATGAGAAATAGAATACGAGCAGTGTATCAGAGACCGTGACCTCTGACCCAGAAATAGATCTGGGGAGAAAGGAAGATCTCTGTTCCAAATTGGAACTCAGACAGGGATTTTCCAGGTCTTTGATCTTCCTCCCAACCTTCAGTTTCTCCCCGTGTTCCCCACGCCCCTCGTACAAGAATGCCTACGAGCTTCTTCTGATATGGCTCCCTCTGGCACAGCTGCACGAAAAAAAAAAGGTTTTATAGATGTCTCTTCTCACGGTCAGAGTGTAAATCCTACACAATAATGTCTTACACCACTTTGATTTAATGGATAGTTCAATGATTTGGGTGATCTTTAAATATTCCCCAAATCTCTGCATACGCCCCCCCTCTCTAAACACATACACACTCTTTGAATGGGTTCAGAGGGTCATGGGTTTGGAATGCCACTGGATGACAGAGTGCAGGAAAGGACTCCTGGATTATCACTAGCACGCTATCATCAGGGGCAGAGTGTCGGGTGACGGTGAGCGCTGATCTACTTCAGCGCCAAAACCCCGATAAGACGGCAGCGCGTTGACCTCAGCACGGGACTCGCGAGCAGCAGGGCAGTCGCTCTCAGTCGCTACTCAACATTTCAACATTCACCCCCTCCCATATCTTAGCATAAGACCTAAGTGTGTGTGTGTGTGTGTGTGCCCCATATGCATACACAGGGCCCCTCTCCTTGATTTAGAACATGCTCACCGTTGAATATAAACAAAAGTATCAGATCATTCTGGTTATTTACAAAACAACTGGAACATTTCACGCTTTAACAAAAACCTCTTATGGTCCTAATCACACTGGTCTACTTTGAAAAGTGTAAAAGCACATGCTAAATGTAGCAGGCAAACCAGATGTTCATTTTCATTATTCATAACCAGGAATACATTATGTATATGATTTGGCTTAAATGATACTCAGTGAAAGGCCCACAGATGAGTTCAGCCTACATCCATTTGCATATGTGAGCCAGGTAGCTACCCTCCGTAGAATCGCTCTCAAGTTCTCAGCATAACCACAGAACTACTCTAGGAGCGTGTCATAGATTGCACTGCACTTTGCATTAAGCTCCCAGTCTCTTTTAAACCATGTTCGTCAATTGATTTGTATATCCATTGTGACACAAAGGACTAGTAGTACGATTTCAGTCCCCCCCCTCTTTCTCTCTCTCTCTCTCTCTCTCTCTCTGTCTCTCCTCTCTCAAGCCGATGGACCCCATCAAAAGCAATCTACGAGCTCAATTAACATAAACACAAGTAACATAATCAGTCTGTCATTGAAGCTTTAGGCCAATTACAGTGGACATTAAAGGGCAGTGTTAACATTTGTCAACAGACAGAGCAATGTCAGACAAGGCCGAGGAGAGTAATGGCTACAATAAATGCTTGCTTGACAAGCTGGATCAAAAAGACCGAGACGGAAACAAAATGATTCCCTTTGATAGAACAAGCGGCCGCGGGTCCGGGTTCGGCCTCTGCACTTTGTAGCCGGCTAATGTTCTTGGGAAGTTTTTGGAAGTGCCCTTCGCTGTCTCCGTGTCCGTCAACATAGCAACAAATGGCCTCCCCTCTCTCTTTCTCATCTGTGTGTGTTTGTGTGTGTGTGTGTGTGTGTGTGTGTGTGTGTGGGTGTGGGAGAGAGACCTGTTCTGAAGCCAGGGACCGAGGAGATAAAGGCTCTATAGGACAGATGCTGCTTGGTCTAATCCAGTCACAGCATCTGTGGTGATGACTACGATATCAAAGTGGTGGGTTTCATCCTCACTCTGCAGCTTCCTTTGCTGGTCTAGAGTGTCTCTAACAAAAGCTCCTGTTATGGTCCCTTCAAGTGGCAGCGCTATACAGGCTCCTATGCCGCTAGCACCACTAGGACCTGGAGTATCTATGGAAAAAGATCACTGACTATATATATATAAGGCTGCTTTACGGTGTCTGTTTTGCACACTTCCTCCTGGTGTTTTTCCCACAAACCAGGATGTGGTTGAAAAAATACTTGTAATTTTATGGAACTCATAATACATTCAAAAATTATGAGGTGAAAGAATTGAACCTGTGTTTTTCCTTGACATTTTGTGAAATATTTGTTATTAACTGTTCTAGTTTCATCTTTGAACTATATAGCTTGTCACAAAATGACCTGTGTAAAACCATGATGTAGTTTCAGTCTCTCCTTTTACCCTCTATGCAGTACAGCCTATGACCAGCTGGGGGAGCTCTAGTGATATAGTTTTGCACCAACAGAGGAGCAAGGCCTGAGAACTACAGAGAACGGCAAGCGACAGGACTGTAAGGGAAGGAGAGGTGTTGGGAGTGTAGGCTGTGTGTGTGCGTGTATGCGTGTGTACAGCAGTTAAAGGAACACGCCAAATTTGGGGAAAATTGGCTTATTTACCATCTTCTCCAGAGTCAGATAAGGAGATACCCACCCTTCTCTGTGTGTGCATTAGGAAGCATTGAGACCCGCACCGTTAGCCTAGCTTAGCTGCAATCACTATGGCTTGCACCAGTAGCCTAGCTCCCTCAAAATAATTTAGAATTACAGAACCCAAGGGGGGGGGGGGGCACACAGTGACACTCAATACACACAGGTGAGTGGCGACACAACACACTACATACAAACATGCAACTTCAACTTCGGGGGTCACCGGTGGAATTTCCTCTGCATTTTCCCATCCAAGCTGTCCTCCACCAGGGCCTGGCTGCCAGGTGTAGTGGCCAATCTCGTCAGTGGTGTCCGGGGACCAAGTCCCAGTGCTCAGTCCAAGTCCTGATCAGGGACTGAAGAGCATCTCTTCTTCTGCATGTTTTCCATATTGGGCGTGAGACAACAGCGCTAATTACTGTGCCACGTGTGAGTGATTTTGGGGTTCAGTGTCTTGCCCAAGGACTTGGGCACAATGCTGGGAGCTGGGATCGAACCGGGGACCTTCTGATCCCCAGCCGGCTGCTCTAACTCCAAAGCTGTGTGTTGCCCCAAAGTGATGAAGTACAACTCCCAACAACTCCAAGACTTTCGTCTTCATACGTTGTGACTTGTGTATTTACCACATGGAGAAATAACAACGATACATTGTAAATTTCAAGGCGGATAGTGTGCTATTTTTTTCTTGCCGAACCACCGCAGTCTATAAATGTCTATAATGTCTTGCTTTTTGTTTTAATGCTTTTAATGTCTCATGTAAAGCACCTTGAATTGCCCTGTGGCTGAAATGTGCTATATAAATAAACTTGCCTTGCCTTGCCTTGCAGTGTTTGCACACGGCACCTCAAAAGCCCTGTTGTAACTTCCGTCAACAAACTAGATCAATCACTGCGTCCAGGCAAGAAGAATAGTTCAGAGTATGAATCTGCTTCTAAGTTGGTGTTATGTTGGTCTAAGTTGTTCCTTTAAGAGTGAGATTTGACCAGGCTGTGAAAGTGAGGGTTATGAGAGATGAGAGAATAGAGCAGTGTGTATGCAAAGATTATGCACAACTTTATTAAAATTAAATCAATGTAATATCTTTAGGGAATCTAATGGATCCCCTCAATCTCCCCTACTAGCTGGCTTTATTCGATTATATCAGTTGTACAACATTGTTGCAATGCCTTTTTTGCACAGGGCCTCACCTATATGCCAGACGGCCCTGCTCAGGACTTATTACAGTATATACAGAAATGTTCATCTGGTTCCCAGGATTTCTATGGTGTAAATATCTAAACGGTGACATTTATACTTGTTGATGTATGAAGCCGGCCATGCTTTCCTCACGCATGCGCTCTAGTGCTGGTGTGCAACGATGTTGGGGACTCCTGATTGGTCTAAATCTCATGCTACAAACGGACACACACACAAAGTAAAAGTCAATTTAAGAATAAATAAAAACATAATTAATTACAAATAAAAATAACATAACATAACATAACAAAAAGACAGGACCATAGAGGCCGACCCAGTTCAAGTCTTCCAATAAGTCCTCCGATTCCAATAAGGATATCATGATCTACAGTGTCGAAAGCTGCGCTCAGGTCCAGAAGGACAAGGACAGAGAGCTTTTTCGCATCAGCGCCGATTTTGAGGTCATTTACAACCTTGACCAGTGCTGTCTCCGTGCTCTGATGACGGCGAAAACCAGACTGAAAAGTGTCAAGGATACAATTTGCGTCTAGAAAATCATTTAACTTTGATTTTTTTTTCTAGAATTTTACCTAAAAATGGGAGGTTGGAAAATCGGTCTAAAATTACTGAGGACTGAAGAGTCTAGGTTATTTTTCTTCAGGAGGGGTTTTACCAGGGCAGTTTTAAGAACCGATGGGATAAGACATGTACTGAGAGAACAGGTAACAATGAGTTAAAATTGTCTTAAAAAACTTGGTGGGAATAGGATCGAGAGGGCATGTAGATGACTTAAGTTGTGAGAACCATTTGTGGAGGAGGAGGGTCATCAAGCAAAACATTTGGTCTTTCCTGGGTGATATTCATCCTAAGGTCACTTATCTCTAAAATATGCTACAAATTGCTCACATTTGGAAGTAGAGGACATGTTGACAGGTGTGTCGGGGGCGGGTTTTTTTGAGGCCGTCAATTGTTGAAAAAAGCACCCTGGAATTATGATTTCTAGAGATCAATTTTGAGAAGGGATCTCTCCTAGCATTTCTTCTAGCCTTATTAGAGGCATAGAGATGTTTTTGAGGATATCATGGTGAACCTGCAGCTTCGTCTTCCTCCATGTGCTCTCAGCTTTTCCACAAGTTGATTTCTCGTCATTTCTCCATGGAGATTTTTGTTTGGTCGTGACCTTTTTCAATTTCATAGGTGCTACAGAGTCAAGGGCAGTGCTCAATTTTGCATGAAGATTGGTCTCTAGGTCATTAACATATAAAAGCCCCTCTTCAGGGGTTGTTGCGCTATTTGTGTTCATCATTATTACGAAGTTATCGGCTACTGCAGAGTTCAGGAAGCGTTTCTTAACCAAGCGTTGTGTGCTAATCTCATCTTCTCATCTCAATCTCATCAACACAAAAGTGGTCAGAAACGACAAGGTCACTGATAGAAGATACAGTCGTAAGACCCTTTTAAGATCACAAGGTCAAGGGTGCAGCCTCGGTTGTGAGTGGGTCCAGTAATGTCAATGTGACTAAAAGTCCATTGAGTGTGAGAGGTTGATAAAGTTCCTGACCTTCGAATCACGCTCATTATCAACAGGCAGATTAAAATCGCCTATGTCAGCGCCTGAGGGAAGAAGCCATGTTCTCAGACAGCAGCCGGGCCCCCAGCCCGTTTGGGCTGAGACCATCACGTTTCAGTCGGCTAGGCCCAGAACCAGAACAGGTCAAAGGGGACTCCTAGGGAAGCGCAGTAGTCCTGTAGCCAGTTGGGAAGCCCGAGCAGAGCAACTCAAAGTAAACCAGGAAGTGCAAACAGTGCCAAACATGGACACGTGTCGCGTACAGTACTGTATAGAAGCGGCTGCAACGCTTAAAAAAAACAAACAATCAAAAACAAAACAACAACAACAACAGCCTTCATGTTACTATCGAATCCCTGGTTCGCCTCTCTTTCATTGTGTGTCATTCTGGCTTGTATCTGGGCAGCACTTACAAGGCCCGGGTTGTGACATAAGGGATCCTGCGTTGGCCACTTCTTACAGATTACACAGGACACAAGACAAAGGCACACAAACCAAGCCTGTACATTTATTTGCCTGGGGGGAGGGAGGGAGGGAGGGAGAGAGAGAGGGGGAGAGAGAGAGGGGGAGAGAGGGGGAGAGAGAGAGGGAGAGAGAGAGGGAGAGAGAAAGCGAGAGAGAGAGAGCGAGAGAGAGGGAGAGAGAGAGAGAGAGAGAGAGAGAGAGGGAGAGAGAGAGCACTCGAAAGATGGAGAGAAAAAGGGGGGGAAGAGAAAAAAGAGAAATAATGATGTGGAGGAGAAGAGGAATGAGTGTATACTCTCCTTTAGTTATCACCAGCTCAGTCAGTCCTCTGCTTCCCTATTTCCCAGGGAGGGACAAAATGCTAATCATCAATCTCAGCCGTGCGCTGCGTCTCTGTTTAATGGCTGATAGGCCGTCTCCAAAGGGTTCTTGCCTTCTTTGTTTAAAATGACATATAATGCTGAGCCTTATCGCTGTCTGAATGTGTTTTTCTGCACTGGTATCCCCAAAGGGGGATTCCGGTCCAGTATACAGTACCACATAGCACCAAGATTGATTTTGAGCTCAGGATAACTTAATCCAGCAATTGAAATGAAATAAATATGCAAAACAGCAGCCACTTAGAGGGTGAGAAACAGGAAGGCCAAAGAGACGAAAGGGGTGACTAATAAATGTGGAGGATGGTTGCTGTTGTATTGGCAACCAAAACCACAATGCTACTGTACACAGCATATATCTGTATTCATCACCGGTGGTTTTGTATTGCCCCATACTTCAACATGACAGCATCAAAAGTGGTGACAAAGCAGCACTTCAGCCAAAGAATGAAAAGGCAACAAACTCCACTCACTTCCGTCCTATGGACAGTCTTAATGACTTCAGATTGAGGGAGATGGTCCAAACAGACTAATCTCAGTGTGTGTGTGGACCAGACAGCGTGCGGTATTGATTACATAATCTGAATTGATTTACTGTTCGGAATCCCATGAAGCCTTGTTCTTGGTGCAGGACCATAAGCACTCCTTTGATGTGTCTTTGATGTTGGAGGCAGGGAAGAGGACACCGGGGACCCGTCAGAGACAGCAAGCGGGGAGCGCTAAACATCATTAACATGTTAGGAAACACACACGCCCCCGGACCCCACTGGAATACTCTTACAATGCTTCCTTCCTTCCCTCCTCCCTTGAAAAATCACAGATCTCACATGTAGTGGAGCACACAGTTTCACCTGTCCAGTCTAGATAGAAATCACAGAACTTGCATGTACAGTACTGCCCTACAAAGGCAAAAGGCAGTAACTCCCCAGAGTGCCAAACTGAGAAAAATGACTCGTTTTTTTTTGTCCAGTCAAAATAGTTACTGGCAGATCACTGGATATGTGGCAGTTCTACAGCTTTATATTAGGTTATTCTTTTTACATCGTAATCCTGACCTCTGATTTGACCGTTGACCGTTATTTTGGGAGTTGCTGTATTCTGCCTTTGCATGGCTTACCAAAAGAGTCATACCAAAGCAAAAGGCAGTAACTTCCATTTTATGTTGTCACACAGTTTGTGATCACAATAAAAAGCAGTATAATGATAAAGATGATGAAAATCCATATTCTGATAATGATATAGAATGAAATGTCACCTTTTATTGTTAGATTATTAATGTTATGGTGTTTCTTTGGTCTTCCAAGTATCTTTTAAAATTAAATTATTTCAATTATTTTGGGAAGATTCTGAGCATTTACCAACAATCATGATTTGAAGTCATGTGTGTACAGTAGGTCTGTTTAAGTATAGCCTAATAATAAGAGCAAAATGGGTAGGCCTACTTAATTGCAGATAAGTGAGACTGAATTATATAAATAAAAATACCAATATACTGCAAATGAGTAAAGGCTTTAATAATTTATTTTCAATACACAATAATTCATGTTCAAATATCTTTATAGTACATGTCATAGTGCTGGAGGCTGCAGGTCTGACTCTGTGGGTTCTGGTGATGGAGTCTCCAGGTTTGACTCTGACTCTGATGTCAGATTGGTCCCAGTGATCATGGCATGCTGGTATATAGTCAGGATCTACAATCTTGTCAAACAGATCATCTGACAGGAGGACATGCAGGGTCGTATACTCATACACTCCTCTCTCCTGCAAGGGGCATGTTCACTTAAGTGTTGCAAAACAAAGGCAGAGTACAGTAACTTTATAGAACTCTACAGTAACTCTAGTTCAGCGCAGCTAAACCGCAACGGTTATGGTAATTTGCCTTGGTTTCTCTTGCTTTTTAAAAATGTGTCCACATGACAGAATGTCTTGTCACAAAAACTCATTTGACCAAAAATGAAGTTACTGCCTTTTGCCTTTGCAGGGCAGAGTAGACAAGCACATGATTTCACCTAGCCAGTCAAGTTAGATCAGAGACAAGAGAAAAGAGTAAATACTTAGATCAGAGATCAAGGAAGAGAGGAAATACTTGAGTAGCCTACCGTTTCAACAGGACCTAATGCCTCAGAGTCCCATCTGCTACTACTATACGTAATCTAAAGCAGAGAGCGAGCGTTCTCTCACGGAGGAGATATGGATCACTCTGTGAGTCCATAAAGACAATACATTTGTTTATTTTTATGACTATGGATTGGATTACAAGTGTGGTAAGTTATAGTGCTGGTCTGCCTCTCCCACAGCGAAGAGGGATGATGCAATTTGAAGAAATGTAAGCATTGTAGCAAGTTTGAATTGGCGTTCGTTTTATGGCTTCATCACGTTCAGTAAAAGAAGCACATGTTTCATAACCGCGTGAGGTTTCTAGGACCAAACTCACTATCCATCTCAGAATCGTGAGGTAAAAAAATGTGTGTGTGTGTGTGTGTGGGGAGGGGGGCGCCTCAGCGTACTGATGTTTGACTCCGTGGAAATATACTGACTTGTCAAGCATACTGTGAGATGGCATCAATTATTCATGAGTCCTAAATGCTGGGGTGAGTAGATGAGCATGGATGACCCCGGATGAGTGTTGGGAAGAAGGTTGAGATTCAATCAAGGCTGCTGGAGCCTTGGTGTTGCGCTGTGTCTTTGTTTATAATGAGCACGGTGGACTCTCTTTCTCTGGAGTGTGGTGAGGACACTTTTTACCTTGTGGTGATTAATTTTTCTTAGCATACCCCAAACCAAAACTGTACTAAAGCTGTCACTTTCTTTCACCATGGAATGAAGAGCGACCCCATTGCAAGAGGTGGAGGCACTGCTAAAACACATTTTCAGTGTTACGGTTATATCCTCCTGGACAACCCAGAGGGTAGGGGAACAAAAGCATGAAGTGATGAGACTTAAAAATGCCTGTCGGGCCCTCTTATGAAGCACTCGGTTCTCCTGCCACTAAGAGGGGTCTGTTTGAACTCCTCAAAACGTGTCACAGTCCTCCACACGGTGAATCACATTACACCGGAATGCATATGAAAGAATGTTTTGAATGAGCAGCACCTTTTTATATTCAATATCCAGTTGAATGCCGGCCTTTGATTAGCTCGGCACAGCTGAACGCGCTACTGTTTCAAAGTGCTTGGAAGCCTCCTTTCAACAGCGAGGCTAATAACGGGACGGTCGTGAGTCGTTTTGACAGCTCCCTAACATAACTACTCCGTTCTCTGCTTATCTCTGGCTTCCGCTTCGTGCTTTCCCTGCTGCTTGGCGGTCACCTAATCCAAACAGTGATTACCGGCGGGGGGGGGAAGGGGCTCTAACTTGGTAAATGTGTGGGGGATACGTGAGATCCTGTTCCTGGATCAAACGCATGGTAGGAGTCTGTTGATGCCAGGTTGATAGGTTCAGTAATCGGAGGGAAAGAAAAAAAGTCCCCCCCCCCCCCCCCAAAAACAAGAAAGCCTGACAGGCAGACACTACTACGCCTGACAGGCATTTTAAGTCTCATATCCTCATGCATTAGTTCTCCCTTCCGGCTTGACCAGCACTGAGGCACCAGAAAGAGTTGTTTCAACTAATTTAACATGCATGTCTATTCTCTCCATTTTGTAGATTTACTAGGCCCCTGGAATCCTAGAATCTGTTTCGGGGAGGGGGGGGGGCAGGGATAACGGGTTCCCGGTTCTGGAGACAGATGAGACCAGGTAACAAACGCATTTCTCCCATGTTCCCGCGCTGATATACAACCACTGCTCTATGCTATCTGCTACCCAGCAGCAAACAGGCCACGGGGTTAGACTAAAGGAAATGAAGTCAGTATTGCCTACAATTTCCCATGCGCTAGAACTGAGCATAATATATGCATGGTCAGGGTGCTTGGGACACCCTACTCCATTATTATTGACTATTCATTTTTTTGGCCTTGTCATTGATGTATGTGGCAAAGGAGTAAGTAATGCATATATAACCTATAGACCCTTAAATATACATTTGCCAGAACTAACCCGCTCAGTGATTTTCTCCCTTATCTGCATTTGCAGGTTGGCAAGATCCATCAATGTTTATGAAGCGGGGGCCATGTAATTCTAACACATTTATTCCCGCAACACACACATTGTAGGCCCAGGGAGTTTTTCCATTATACAATGAATATCTCGTGTATATATATATAGTGCCATTTTGAATATCTGCCGAGGAAAATCTTGAATTGTATTTTAGAGAATTTTCCAAATATTTGATGAGATAAGACAGATAGGAGTCGGAGTCTTTCCCGAGTGTCAGGGCTGATAACCGGGCTTTATTAATGACCTGCCATGAGACCAGGTTGGATAATTAGAATTTTTTCTTTGCTCTCTCAGGAAGGATGGTGAACAAATTTTGGTGATAGTTTGATAACCAAAGGACACTAGCGGAAAACAAGAAAAAAAGAGAAAGAGAGAGAAAGAGAGAGAGAGAGAGAGAGAGGAAGAAAAGAGGGATGCCATTGATGCTATCATGTCCCATTCGATTTGCTTTGGAAACCCAGTGCTATCAGTTAATTTCACCTGTGAATGGTTAATTATCCATCACATGCATATGGGCAAGCCATTAATAACATTTGACTATTGGCTAATGTATTTTCCCTCTTGTAATCTTGATCTGAGTGAATCAGGTTTTCGACCAAGCTAAAGTGGATGTATAGCGGTCCAATCCATGTTTTCCTACACGCACGTGTTAACTTGGCTCCCATAACTTAGAGCAATGTGGTAGTCAGCGTGGATGTCTATTTGAGCATGTGTTAACTTGAGTTCTCTAACGAAAACAGCGTTGTAGACGTCAGTGTGGCAGATCTCAAGTCTGTTTACTTAGAGCAGTGTGGTAGATGTGTTCGATTATTGTCCTACTGTACACCCATGCTTTAAATTACACTGCTACAGGTCTATAAACACAGCCAGCAGTACTGTCCACTCCTTTCTCAGTCTTCACTCCCCAAGTCTCTAAAGATCAGACCACCAATAGAATCAAACATGGCTATGGCCGAATCACCAGCCAGTGCCATATCATATCATATCCCTCTTGAAGACATATGAACCTTTTAGAAGCGCTCTCAGCATTAGTCCCCATTCCTCCTCTGGAACCATTAGTGAGTATATCTATCTGGAGAGATGTATCTGGCGGGGGTGGCTCGGAGATTCATTCAAACTGGCAGTGGGCTCTAAGTGTTTAAATGTAATGTGATCCATCCCTTGTGTGTTGGACCCCAGACAGCCATGAGTCAGGGTAGACGGATCCGATGTGTACTTATCACTCAATCGATTATCGCTCAATCGAAGGGAGCTCCATCTTGACTGTGTAACCCCGACACTCACACACACCCTCATTCCTAATCTCTAAAAGCCTCTGGAACAGACATCAGAAATCCCTCGCTTTATTTCAGCTGTCTAGCTACTTCACAGGGCACCTTGCCATCCAGGTCGCGAGATTACTTTTCGCAACCCAGTTTAGCAAGAACACCATAGAGTTTAGGGTTAAGGTTAGGGTGAGGGTCAGGTGTAGGGTTAGGGTTAGGTTTAGGTTTTGAGAAAGACGTTCCCCAACAGTACGCATAGAGGTAGGGTTAGGGTGAGGGTTAAGGTTAGGGTTAAGGTTGGGGGTTAGGGTCTTCCTTAACCCTAAACTCAATTGTGTTATCGCTAAACTTGCGAAACGCGTAGACGCATCCAGGTCAGGCCGTGCCTCTGGAGTTGGCGCAAAGTTTATTTTTGGGGAGGGAGGAGGTCCAGGAGAGGGGATGCACGAAGACGTTCAGGTCGGGGCGTGTCGACCGCCCATCCGCGAGGAGATGCAGAGTTGATCCAGTGGTGACGTTGCACATGTGACCCCAGCGATAGGCGGACTATCTCCATACTTCAATACATTCAGGGTGACCCACCTATCACAGCTCGGGGGAGATAGGGACACTTCTTTCTCACATTTCCTTAACACATGTTCTGAGGTGGCGAGGGGGGGTCAACTGGGGGACGGGGGGGGGGGGTCAAAGTGGCGTAGATAAACAATGAGGGGATATATTCCGTGGCGCTGGCCGCCCGGACAGCTGATAACCTTTCAGTGGTCTCTGGCCCTGGTAATCCTCCACCCTCCTGCCTTTCCTCAGTCAGATTCGTGTCAGATGATGAAAGACCAGTGAAGAGGGTCTTGACTGGGACCGCGCAGAGCCAGAGTCTGCCCTGGCAGCGGCCGTCTCCGAGTCAGGGGCGAGCAGGCCTGTCTGCTGACACCCCCAGAGAGCTGGGGGCTGGAGGTGAGATGAGCGATAATGGTAGCCAGCTAGCGGGCAGCGGTTTGGTCCGAGGGGGTGTGAGGCATGCTTTCATCGTAGCTGTGCTGTATACTGCAGGCCTATTATAGCCTTCACTGCAACCATTGAAATTGTTTTCAAAACAAACATGTAAATCGGTTTTAATAGTGAAAGAAGAGTGAATAAGAAAATAGGTTTCAATAGTTTGACCCTGCCAACACAATTCTGTAGTATGTTAAGCAAAGATTACACTACAAAGATAATCTTTGGCAAAGATTTGTCTTCACATATGAGTATGTCTCCTTAATGCTTTAAAATGGCATCAAATGATAAATGTAAATTAAATATTTGGACAGCTTTTATCTATCTATTTAATTACCTCTGCCCAGGATGAGTATTTGTGACATTTTAGTGAATGCACCTGCAGTTTAGTGAATGCACCTGCAGTTTAGTGAATGCACCTGCATTTTAGTGAATGCACCTGCCCTGGAAGTTGAGATGGCAGGTACCAAGTGACGTCAGGTACTGAAAAAAGATAATTTTAAGAAAATGGCAGATAAAGATGATCATTATGAATTCATATGTTTATTTCACACACAGGTATAACCATTTGAAAAATAGCAGTTTTTAAGTCTCACCATTTCTCTGTTAATGTAGTGATAGTATACATGTTATAGTAGAAGAATATTGAAAAATCTGAAAATACCATTTTGACTGTAGTGTCTCCCCTTAATATTTCCTCACTCATCAGGATCCTAGCAGCGCTGTTCTGAATGTATCGGAGCTTCTGGAGGCTCTTGCGTTGGATCCCGATGAGAAGTGCATTTTAGTTGTCCAGTTTAGAGGGAAAAAA
Organism: Borostomias antarcticus; assembly: GCF_949987555.1. NCBI lineage: Eukaryota > Metazoa > Chordata > Actinopteri > Stomiiformes > Stomiidae > Borostomias > Borostomias antarcticus. The sequence goes on from NC_140241.1 coordinate 2,906,672, forward strand.
GGCGTGTTTTTCAGCATCTGACAGATTGAGTGTGGGACAGAGTTTGGCAATGTTCCTGAGGTGGTCGGAGTTCTTGCACAGATGATTAATGTGGGCCTCAAAGGTCAAGTGAGGGTCCATTCTTACACCCCGGTTGGTAGCTAATGATGAGAGGGGAAGGTCCTGGTCAGAGAAGGTGATGCTAGTTATGGAGGATGACTGGACACGGTGTTGGGTGCCAACCAAAATGGCTTCAGTTTTGGAGCTGTTCAGTTTCAGGAAGTTGTTTAATCCACATCTTTATCTCCTCCAGGCAGGTGGTCTGTGTAGATGATGATGATGATGATGACAATGGTAAGGCTGAAGAGGGGGCCGGGCTGTTTTTTTAGATATAGTTGTGTCATCAGCATAGCAGTGGAATGGCATGCCGGCTGATGACATGGCCGAGGAGGAACATAACTTCCGGGGTCGTGACCTTAGGATCCCGTCTCATTTCCGCTTGTGGCTATATTTTGATTTGAAACTCGCCAGTGCCTCGAGTTGCTACTAAAATATCACCCTCCTTCTCTCAAATACCAGTTCTCACCTCACATGCCTAATAAATGATGGAAAGGTGAGTTTAATACCACCTATTTTAACTATTGTGAGTACCCTATGTCTGTGTGAATGTGGAGGAACGTGGCGAGGGGTTCTAAGCTATGGATGGTGTTTAGTAAATCACAGTAGGGAGAAGATAACAATAGCCATGTTTCCATCCACTTGTCAATCGAATTGTGTGAGGATCGCTAAAAACATGAATGCGAATAAAGCTGGTGAACGTGCGTTTCCATCTAGAGCTTTAAATCGGATAAAGCATTTATCACAAAATACTTTTATTTTATTTAATATTTAAATTTAAAATTTAATAATTTTGCAATCGGTGCATCCCTACACAAAACAAATATTTATCCCATCTTTTTCTAAATATTCTCCTTCAGATTTGAATGCCAGTTGAACTGTATGAGCTCTCAGTTTCCCAACCGCAGGTCTGTGAGCAGAAGCTATAGGAGTCCAAACCGGATAGCACTCAACCCGTTTGTCATCCACCCGTCTCCAGCTGAGCTCCCCCACATTTCATCCTCCCGTTACCCAGACGCGACCCAACGCGTCCCGACAACAAACGGATATAAGCAAGACAATATGTGACTCTTCACTCAACATGTATTACTAATACATCTCCTGTTGGCTGCACGCCATAAATACTTCAATATCCCTCCATTTGTAACTTGCACCAAACATTTGGGAACTTATGAAATATAAATCGGTAGTTTCCAGTGGCCCTTTGTGTGGCGGTCTTCGGGGACAGACATTGTTCTCCGTGAGATAAAGCAAATTGAAATGGCTTTCTGTGGGGATTTGCCGGAGTACAAAGGAAATACATTTAATCTGACACCGTCGCACTAATTATCCCCCTATTATCTTTTATTGAACACCAAATGAGTCGCACTCGGGAGGGCCTGGCAGGCTGCTCAGTGATGCGGCGCAGTCACTTGCACTTGGGGGAGGATGGTGGGTGAGGATGGGGGGTGGTGGAATGTGTGTGTCTGGATGTGTGTGTGAGTCTGTGTGTGTGTGTGTGTGTTTTGGGGGAGAGCTTTAAAAACTATACTTGACATACAGATGCGAGTGGGCTATACTAAGCTTCCAAAATGGTCTGATGCAGACCGATCAGTCCAGTCTTTCCTGAAAATAAATTTCCGTGGGAAAGGGAAGCGCCTCGGGGCGGAAGAGAGATCGTAGTCCTCTTAACTGAACATGGGAAGAGCGTGTGTGACCAGGGGTGAGACGGTTGGTAGGGTCTGAACAGGAGCGTGTACGGCCGGGGCTGAGGCGGTTTGTAGGGTCTTGTTCTACACTTCTAGCTACAACGGTTAAAACCACGCATCTGCTGCGCGGCAGGATGTGAAACATGTCTCCTGTCTTGTTCTGAGCCTTTGACTACATAGTGACTCAATTATGTGTACACAGGCTTCTGTGGGATCCGCCCACACCCTTTATGGAACAATGCGTGCTAGTGCACTTTCCAATAAGGCCGTGCTGCTGTGGGTTTTGTTTATTGATCAAGTTGGCATACGTCTTACCAATCAAAATATCCCAATACTACAACTAATCAACATGGAAAAATGTATAAAAAAAAATAAAATGACAATGATACAAAAAACAAAACTAGTGTCTGGACTCCTGCTCCTCCCTGCTCCCTAGTGTCTGGACTCCTGCTCCCCCCTGCTCCCTAGTGTCTGGACTCCTGCTCCTCCCTGCTCCCTAGTGTCTGGACTCCTGCTCCTCCCTGCTCCCTAGTGTCTGGACTCCTGCTCCTCCCTGCTCCCTAGTGTCTGGACTCCTGCTCCCTAGTGTCTGGACTCCTGCTCCTCCCTGCTCCTATAGTGTCTGGACAACATTGTAGGGCAAATTGGGGAACTCAACGCAAAGGCTCAAAGGCACACTAGGTTCTGGTGGGAGGGAGGAGCGGTGTACTGGCAAGAGAACAGACGAGGCCACGTTTGGAATAGAAAAATACAATTAGGCTAAGTAATTGAGAATAAACACATTCATAGGATGGGCCCGGGTTAAAA
>NC_140241.1:2914262-2966762 GCF_949987555.1 Borostomias antarcticus
ACATGCCATATCAGACTTGCCTTGTAGGCTAGTAGTAGCTAAGACTAGGAGTGAGCTAGCACACACAGCTAGCTAACTAGCCAACTCAGGACTCACCTTTCTTTTTAAAGAAATGTCAATTATTGTTTTCCCTCATCTCTCTTTCTTTCTTTTCTCTTTCGGGAGCCTGATTTACACTTCTTAGGTAAAGGCATTATCTAGGTCGTTTTTCACTCACAGAGTCAGACTGCAGTGTAGAGTGACTGAGTGAGTAGTCTCTAGCCGTCTCAAACAGTCTCCAGTGAGCGGGTCAAGTCAGACTAGGGACTAAACTAGGGACTAAACCATTTTGTACATTTTCTAAGGGGTGCCAGGGGCCTCAGAGAATCTCCACTTTTTGGGGGGGATACAAATTTCAGTCTCTCAACCGATGTATTCAACCAATTTATATTTAGTTATGACACTTATCACTTAGAAAAACAGAAAAAAAAAATCCAAACAAAAACAAACTAAATTCAAGGCTTTTGGGTGGTCTGTACCCTTTATCCCCCCAGTCCGACGGCCCTGGGCGGAGTCATTATCATTCTCTACCTGTCTCCTTGTCAGAAGGCTGCAAGGTGTTTAAATTAACCCTTCCGTTGCTAGCCTCCCTTCCTCCAGACGTAACCTCATTATGTCACACCCACAACAGCTGGTCCCAGCCAGAGGATTCTTGCAGCATGAATATCAGTGAACCAATTAAACTCTGATTAAATCCGCCCCGGAATTGGACACGCCGGAAGAAAAAAAAAAAGGGATAATTTTAATGATGTGCAGACAAAGGGTTAATGGCTCATTCATTGTGTCAAGTTTTTGTCAACACACAGACCCAGCCCACACACACACACACACACACACACACACACACCCCACCCCCGCCTTGCACTTGTGCTGTGGCGAAATTGCTCATCCTCATGCCAGTCTCATGTCAATGATTCCATAAAAGCTAGGCCATGTGGCAAAGAACCTATGGAATATACCACACTGTTATTATAATATTCATGAGCGTGGTGACGCTTCCCTTCCCCCTTTCCTCCTCTCCTCTTTTCTTCTCGTCTTTCCCCCCTCTCCTCCCCTCACCCAGACCCCTCTCTTCCGGATTCTCCTCCACTCTCTTGGTCAGGATGAATGCCAAAGGTGACAGAACCTCCCTAGTCAGTTTCAAGCACACTCTCCAATCCAGAAAGGTTAATATCTCCAATATTAACAGGGCTCATTTAGAACAGGGGGGTGGAATCCCCATCTCTTTTATTCTAGAATGTTTAAATTTTAAAAGGGTAAATGTCCAAACCAATTAAATTCCAGTTGATCATTCCACAAAAGCACATGGTGTATAAAATATGCATTGCCGTTCTTAGGAACTTCAATGACAGAAAAAAGTAGCTCATTTTCATATTAATGAAGAAACTTAACGATTGTCAGCTCTGAGAGCATTTCATAGGTTGAACTTAATACCAAAAGCTCACTAGAATGGAACATGGCATGAGCTGCATTTTCAAATACAGTAACATAGGGCGACATAGGACATTTTAGTTTCGGTGAGAAAAAAATCTTCCAGAATCTTCCACATGCTCGCGCTGTATGCACTTTGGACACTGAGGTTTTGAAACAAGTTGATCCAATTCTGCACATAATTATGGTTCAATTGATAGATGTTTCAATGTTTCAATGTAGTCTTAATCTGCTTAAAGGGATAGTTCAGAATTCTGATGACAGAGGTAAGGGGAGAGCTTAGACAGCTATGAATCAACAAGGCACCAGACCTGGGCAACATCAGCCCCAGGGTGCTTAAGGAATGTGCCGGATAGCTAGCGGGAGAGTTCCAGCACACATTCAAACCTCTCCCTGAGGCTGAAGAAGGTGCAACAGCTGTGGAAGACCTCCTGCATTGTGCCGGTGCCCAAGAAAGCACGCTCCAGTGTTCTCAATGACTATAGGCCAGTGGCATTGACATCACATGTCATGAAGGTCTTGGAGAGACTGGTTCTATAGCATCTTAGGCCCATGTTGAGCGACTTCCTAGACCCACTGCATTTGCATACCAGGCCCAATTTAGCGTGTGTGATGCCATCATCTTTCCAGTGCATTCAACACCATCCTGCCCCTCTGGCTAGCAGACAAGCTCCCAGCAAGGCAGGTAGACCATGACATGGTGACCTGGACCACGGATTACCTCGCCGGCAGGCTATGTCCTACTGCAGGGCTGCCTGTCTGAGGTGGTGATAAGCAACTGGCGCCCCCCAAAGCCACAACTCTGGAGCGTGCCACCTCCAGACGTCCTCTGACAACTCCTCTATCGTGGGCTGCATCAGGGCAGACGATGAGGAGGAGTACAGGGATGTGGTCAGGAGATTCGTCAGATGGTCGGAGGAAAACCAGCTCCAACTCAACATCGGCAAGACCGAGGAACTGGTAGTGGACCTCAGAAGGAACAAGAGACCTCCAACCCCTATCACTATCCAAGGGGAGGAAGTTGAGATGGTGGACGCATTCAAGTTCCTGGGAGTGCACGTCAACAACAAACTGGACTGGATAGACAACACTGAGGCCCTCTATAGGAAAGGACAGCGCATACAGTTCTTCCTTAGAAATGGTAAAATGGTAAATGGACTGCACTTATATAGCGCTTCTCCACCTTAGCCGCACTCAAAGCGCTTTACAATGGCCTCTCATTCACCCATTCGGCGGTAGCTGCCATGCGAGGTGCTAACCTGCTCATTGGGAGAAATTTGGGGTTAGGTGTTTTACTCAAGGACACTTCAACATGTGGACAGTCGGAGCTGGGATTCGAACCACTGACCCTTCGATCATTGAACGACCCGCTCTACCAACTGAGCTTCAGCCGCCCCTCAGGTCCTTTGATGTGTGTAGCTGGCTGCTGTGGATGTTCTACCAGTCTGTGATAGCCAGCACACTGCTCTTTGCCGTGGCCTTGGGGAGACGAACAAACTGAACAAGCTGGTGAGGAAGGCCAGCTCTGTTGTGGCGCAACATCGCTAGCGCAAACCAATGGTAGCCAGCTAGCATGCACTACCAAAATAATTTAAACACTCCACAGTGCACCCATAATATAATACAATGACAGTCTTAACAGGGTTAATTAGAACGTTTTTAACATTTTTGCAGTATAACTATTGACTTTATTCTATGTATAAGTATGGCAGCCATTACAAGTTGTTGGTCTGCACAAAGTAAAGGATTCAATGATGATTCATTTTTTTAAATGATGGTAAAAACACTCAAATGAACCCTGTTAAGACTGTTATCGTATTTTATTTGCTTTGGTGGCACTGTGGATTGTTTGAATGAGTTTGGTAGTGGATGCTAGGTTACCGCTGGTTTTCCGCTAGCATTAGCATAATGTGTTCGCCCACAGCGGAGGACAGCATGGATGCAGTTGAAAAAGGTCTCCATGGATCAACAATATAATGGCCAAGTAGTACATGAGACTCTATGTTCCAAATTCTGAACTATCCCTTTAACACAGTTACATAATACAAAGTTTTACTCCCACACCATTCCCTCTCTAAACCGAGCATTCACCAAGCCCAACATGCTGTACAGCATTATCGAGTTAGCATCAGTTCTCATACCAGAGGCTGGTGTTTGTCAACATCAGTGGGGAGTGTGTAGCTGTGTGTTGCTGCAACAGAACAAACAAGCTCTCTCCCTGCCAAGCTAGGCGACCGCGGGCGGCGAAGACACCTAAAACCCCCGCACTGCAAACACAGCGTCCGGCCTGTTATCACGCCCTCGCACGCTCGCTGTGCAAAGTTTAAGCTGATTCAGTGACAAGCGCGTTGTTTTTTTTCGGCAGGGCCCTTTAATCTGGCAGGGACGTGCTGCATGTTAATTCAACAGAGGAGCAAAGCTCCAAAAGGGACAATTAAAAAGATGCTGTTGTGTTTACACTCGCTGGCCTGTGTAGCTGGTGAATGGGAACATAAACAGCTTAGCCGTGAACAGTGCACATGGGCCAGTGTGTCTGAACTGTGTGGATGGGCCTTCTCTGGCCCAGGAACACGTGAACAGAGCTTGTAACCGTGGCGCTCGGTCCAAAGGCATCGATGGAATTTGAAATCTGTATTATGCCCCGCAAAAAACCTTTTGTTTGAAAAGCCGGCATTAGACAGAACAAAAATTGGCAGAAATTACAGAAATTAATTTGATCTTGTCTAATCTGTTAGACAGAACAAAATAGTATAATCCGGCATGTGTTTGTGTGTGTGGAGAGAGGTTTTGAAAAGCCTATTCCATCAGTGAGTGTTAGTTCTGGACATTCGGCTGCTACCAGAGAGAACGAGCACACAATCATCCATGATGTAAATCCATCAATAGCATTGCACTGGCTTGTCCCTCACAGCTTTATAACCAGGGGCCCAGCTTTGTGAAGGAATTTGGTATTAATACGAGTTCAAATGGAAAATCCACACATCTGCTGTGTGATCTCTCCTCTGGCATGCGGTAATATCTGGTGGCATCTTTGATCATCTACAGGGAGGAAGCTGATGCGCGCCATGCAGGCCTGACAGAAAACAACAACAGAAAACAAAAACGGAAGTGTGTGTGTTGGTATTTATGATGAACAACAACTCCGTGTCCAGCCGTATTGTGTCCCCCCTGGAGATCAGCTGTAATCGCTGGCAGAAGGTTCCCGTCACCCACTGGACATCCGCTCTGTCATTGTTGTTCAGGTTTAATGGCCGCCGCTTAAAATGAACAAAACTTATCAGAAGTTGTCAATATCCTGGATGGTGAAATGGAGCCAGCGTTTTTTGGCCTCCAAGGGCCAGGTTTGTTTTCCATTCATAACAAACGATTATTTCATCCTTACTGTTTTGTATTGTTTGTGAGGATAAAAGGCGCGCTTATTATGAACCTCATACAGTACAGCGATGTCAGGTGAGTTGGGAACACAGACTTTAAACCGGGGGACCAGGGCGGTACTCACTCAGGGTAAATGGTAAATGGACTGCACTTATATAGCGCTTTTCCACCTTAGCGGCACTCAAAGAGCTTTACAATGGCCTCTCATTCACCCATTCACACACATTCACACACCAATGGCGGTAGCTGCCATGCAAGGTGCTAACCTGCTCATTGGGAGCAATTTGGGGTTAGGTGTCTTGCTCAAGGACACTTCGACATGTGGACAGTTGGGGCTGGGATTCAAACCACTGACCCTTCGATCACTGAACGACCCGCTCTACCAACTGAGCTACAGCCGCCAGGGTCCAAGCTTCCAGAGGAGACGAAGAGCACCACACCAGATGTGAAGACGGACAGCTCATTATCGGTAATGGTGATGAGTCTCATGGATATCGCAGAACCAAAGAAAGGGGTGCTGTGCCTATTTTAGACTGAAACTATTCAGGCAGTAGTTGTATATGTGTATACTTAGCTGAATGATTGGTGCTTGAGTACGATTGGTGGCACCCAGGGCTGAAAATTAACACCTGCCACCGGCCAAATGCATGTAACATTTCCAATTCGCGACTAGATTTCGGAAGGCTATCTGAAAAGAAAAAAAAAACTTGGCTGGTAGATTTTTTTCATCTACAGTCCCCTTGGCAGGTGACTCACCGTGAGCCGAAAAGTTAATTTTCACCCCTGGTGGCACCCCTTCGAATTCCTGCTAGTTGGTGGTTTACGTTACAAAATTGAGTTGGTGTCCTATAGAGAGACCCTTTGTTGGGATGTTTGTGAACCTGCCATGCACGCTGCATCCACAGGAACGGGCTCTGTTGGGAGACCAACCCAAATGGTGTTAGTGTAAATGGTAAATGGACTGCACTTATATAGCGCTTTTCCTCCTTAACGGCACTCAAAGCGCTTTACAATGGCCTCTCATTCATCCATTCACGGTAGCTGCCATGCAAGGTGCTAACCTGCTCATTGGGAGCAATTTGGGGTTAGGTGTCTTGCTCAAGGACACTTCGACATGTGGACAATCGGAGCTGGGATTCGAACCGCTGACCCTTCGATCACTGAACAACCCGCTCTACCAACTGAGCTACAGCTGCCCCTAATGTGTAATCCAGATGAGTTGTATAAACTCACTCCACTAGTATAACATCCAGCGCCACTTGAATAGCTAGCTTTTCGCTGGTGTGGCTGGTTAAAAACAATGACACCCGGGTTCAAATCCACCCTTGGGCAATAAAAAATTCACAACACAGACGAGTTGAAATTCGTCACACTGGTGCCGTGACCTGGATACACAGTTAGGATCAGGTCGGCCACCTGGAGTTGCTGTAGTATATGGAGTGAGTTTAGGGGGGTGAGTTTAACCCAGTTGATATATATCAACTCATTCAACTAGTGTTAATAACGTCTGGCTGCGTCAACGCATAGCTAGCTGCTTGTGTGACTGATCACTTTAGGTTTATCCTAGAGGTTTATGCTATGAGTTTATGCTAGACAACACTATGAAAAGCTATGGACAATAGAGTGTGTGTGTGTGTGTGTGTGTGTTACAGGGCTGAACTGAACACAGAGCAAGCTTTGTCATGCGACAACATGAATGAACGAGTGACACGCTGTGTGTTCTTTATTGAACTGAGAAAAAACCTCCATCATCACTTGTTTCTGTTTTGGGGTGTAAGTGTATGAAATATCCATGATGTCACGGTAGTCCGACCCGACCGTGCATTTTAGGGAGCGCATCGTCAACAAGATGTTCTCTGAAATAACTGCAAATAAAAACATGCTGCAGGACATCCACAAGTGAACAACCTGAGTTTCTGACATGTTTCCAGTGACCTGGGAGTGTGAAACGGCTCCCAAATCACTGTCCAGACACACACACACACACACACACACACACACACACACACACGGGTGAGGACAGGAGGCAGGTTATGGCTGGGCAGCTGTACTGTCGAGCAGAAATATCCGAATGTTTCCCCTCCAGCTGAGACTGATGTTATCAGCTGTGACAGACAGACAGACCGCGGTCCATCCAACTACCCAGAGGCCCCAATGCCTTTCGGATCTGTTTGCCTGAGCACGCTCTCACTCACACACACACACACACACACACACACACACACACACACACACACACACACACACACACACACACACACACACACACACACACCTCGAAAACCTACATATCTCAGCTTGTGTTGTACCTGTGTGTCACTTGGGGAGATTTTTCAAGTCATTGATCTCATTCCTGATGGCAGTTTTATGTGAAAAATTAATTGGAATGTACCGTAAATCATAACCTTGTGCGGCATAAAATATTCAATGTATTGCATGGCAGTTGGATGTAGGATCAGTGCTCATGTATAATCAAACTTAGTATTGGTCAGTACAGTACAATAATAACTGATGATACACAGTTTGCATTCACAAAATACTCTTGACTCTTTATAAAGTTAATTAGCTTAGTTGATTCTCTGCTCTTGGTTGCAACCGTGCACTATGAACAATATCTTCATTTAACCTTCTTAGTGCAGTTCTCAGAAACACTCAATACTGTGATCCAGCTGTGTTGTTCCTTTCTTGGAAGAAAGAGGTCACTGTTGTCTTATTTACGAGTCATAACCAGTCCTCTTCATCTCTCGATGCTTCCAAACCTTTCTGAACACAGCACAAAACGCAGAGAGAAAGAAACATCCATGTCACCTAATTAAATGTTAAGTGTGTCAATCCTTTGATCGGTTGCCCCCCCCCCTCTCAAAATGAATCTGTTAATCCATGTGGTGTGAATACCGCAGAGAGAATAGCAGGAAGCATTGATAAATGCTCGACAACATGATTATGCATTGTTGCAGAGTGAGACGAGTGTATGTGGTGTTTGTATGGGCTTTGAACGAAGATTTATGAGTAAAAGACATAGAACAATAACCTACTACCTTTTAGTGTGTGAAGAGTCCCCTGGTACTCTATCCACATTCCACTTAAGGACAAACCTCAATACTAAACTCATCTCTAAACTCTTAACTGTAAGCTCTTAGCTAACCTCTCAATACTAAACTCAGGTACTAAACTCACCTCTAACCTCTTAACTGTAAGCCCTTAGCTAACCTCTCAATACTAAACTCTGGTACTAAACTCTTAACTCTTAACTGTAAGCCCTTAGCTAACCTCTCAATACTAAACTCAGGTACTAAACTCACCTCAACTCTTAACTCTAAGCTCTTAGCTAACCTCTCAATACTAAACTCAGGTACTAAACTCACCTCTAACCTCTTAACTGTAAGCCCTTAGCTAACCTCTCAATACTAAACTCTGGTACAAACTCACCTCTAAACTCTTAACTCTAAGCTCTTAGCTAACCTCTCAATACTAAACTCTGGTACAAACTCACCTCTAAACTCTTAACTCTAAGCTCTTAGCTAACCTCTCAATACTAAACTCAGGTACTAAACTCACCTCAACTCTTAACTCAAAGCCCTTAGCTAACCTCTCAATACTAAACTCTAGCAGTAACCCACCTCTTAATCCTAACCTTAAGCCCTTAACATACCTCTCAAAAACACCCCAGGTAGTAGACTTCTAGTAAACAAACCACGGAAGTGCAGGTACTAAACAAACCACTCGAGATGAACCTCAAGTTCCTTTATTAACCTCTACAGACTATTAGCCAGTACTGAACTCTGAAGAGCGTGGGGGCCGAGCAGGTAGTGGGGTCCTGACCATACCTGTAGGCCACAAACTCCTGCCGTGTAATTGATACAGGCAGCCTGTCTGAGTAGGGGCTCCTGTCTGCTGCTCTACACCTTTTGATTGACAGGTGGTGCTATTTTCACCCTGTGGTTGTGTGTAATTATAGGCTACCAGCAGCACATTTTGTGAATAATTTGAATAATTGTTATTTGTAATACTATTTAATTGTTGTAATTATTCCATTGCCATAGATGGCTGTGTCAGCATGTACATACTGACTGTGAAAATCTGCACAGGTCATCACAGCCAATGATTAATTGATTGATTATTGGTAGTTTAATAGACAGTGGTGTTCCTGTGACAAGACAATTATCTGACTGACTGAAGAGTTTTGACTATGCATAAATTAGTGGTGTGTATTAGTCCACTGGACCATCCATATTGAGTTCAGTTTTGTCAACTAATGAACGTCATTAAATATAAATTGCCTTTGGTCTGAATGTAATATATATTTACCTCTATCCTCTTTGAGGATGTGACGTGGCGTTCAGAGAGAAACTGGCACTAGGGTGGGACTGGGCCAGCGAAGTCCTTTCACATGGATGCCCACTACCAACGAACACTCAACTGGCATACATAAGCACTGAAGAGGAGCGTGTGTGTGTGTGTGTGTGTGTGTGTGTGTGTGTGTCTGTGTGTGTGTGTGTGTGTGTAAAGTATGTTCTAGAGGGGACTCTGAACAGGCCGGCCAGCCAAGCCTGAACATTTGACACTAGCAATCCAAGTGTTAAATGTGGGCATGGTTGTCAGTATGTTTAGAGGTGTGCTGGGTTTGGTTAGCATGTCCCCTAGCCAGTGGTTCGCTGTGTTCATTTGCACACTGTGAATGAGTAAAGCAGAAAAAAGCTTCTCTCCAAGGGCCCCGGCAGACTTCTTGGTTTGGCATCTGGCCCATCAACTGTTTTTTTTCTTTTTTTCTCCTGCCCCCCCCCCCCCCCCCCAGCCCACCTTCCTAACCTCTCTCAACCCCGCCTCTCTCTCCTTTATTTCTCTCTCTTTCTCTCCCCCATCTCTATCTCTCCCCCCCCCCACTCTATCCCTCTCCCTCTTTCCTTGAGGGCCCTCTCTACCCTTGAAGTCTCATTTCCATTACCTGACAAACACAGTAGCACCAACCATCCCAGCTCCAGTGAATATGTTCAGAACCTGAGTGCTGTAGTTAATTATCTGTTTGGGTGAATGGCAGCCCGCGCGCCGTAACGCTGTCTCTGCACTTTACCCCAAGTCCACGCCGCGCACACACGCACAAAAAGACGTCAGACTGCCGCGCCGCGCTGTTTTCTCCTCAACTTGTTTAGTCAAAATGACGAGTTGGAGGATTATGAAAGGCTGTAATTAGTCGCTACAGAGCGCCGGGTGGCAACTGCCGACTACCTCATCCTGTTGGAAAGTGCTTAAGGTGAACGGGCGTGTCATTTAGGGGGTAGCGCTTGTGCGTCGGGAGATGAGGTTTTAAGTCATTTTGGCGTGTAATTACCAAAGGAACCCTAGTTGATAGATAGCCGGGGAAAAACCTGTCTGAACTCTGCTGGGTGGTGAAATGTATACCATCATCATTATCCCCGATCGCTGACTTCTGATCTCACCGATAAGGGGTTCTCATAAAAGTTTTTTTTAATTTGATATATGGTACCTGTCTGACTGTAATGTGTTTGGTTGGCAGTCTGACTCTGTGTCTGTCAGGTAAGTTCTATCCAGGAAACATCATCAATTAAAATAATAAGGTTCTTGTCCTAGAACTTTTGTCTTGTGTTAAATGGAAAACTGGGTAGCAGTGTTGTGTTGAAGCCATACACTCATATTGTGAAGTTCTCATTGCAGAGTGACATAGGCTATTTTGATTATGATTTTGAACATCACATTGATATTTTAATAATATATCCATGCAGTATTTCATTGTCAGTTGGCAAATGTCACATTGTGACAGAGTAGCTTTAACCCTAACTATCTTCCTCTGTAGTACAACAGAAGAGAGTCATACCCATTCCCTCCAACTAGGTTAGTTTCATTGAACAGTTGCCATCTGCAAAAAACACAGGCCATGCAAATTCAACCCAGTGTGGCTGTCCAAATCCTTTCTGTACATATGCATAGTATTTTAGTACCGGGCAAATAAACACCATCCTGATGTGCTCTCAAACAAGAGCCTACACTCTCATTCATATCTGGTAGTTTAACTATGGACACTTAATAATTGTACATAGGCCCCTAATATTTAAATCTAAATATTTTTTTCTGCAAGGATTGCTCCTTTTAACAAGAATATCTATGGACAGTCTTTCAGAGAAACATTGTAACAGGAATGTCTGCTACAGGAAAGCAAAATGCACACTGAGAGAGGTGTGTCAGGGGACGACAACTATTCCTTTTTCTCGATCCAGATCATATTTATTTTATCAGGTGTATTCTCTGTATGTCTCATGGTGGCAGCCTTGCACACACACACACCCACACACACATATGCGCGCACACACACACACACACACACACACACACACACACACACACACACACACACACACACACACACACACACACACACACACACACACACACAGACCATCTCTCCACTGGTGCATGGAGTCATTCTAGTTTTTCCACATGGAGGTTTTCAGGGACAGTGCAATCGGCCAGACATAATTAGTATTGGTAGAAGACACAAAGGGTAGTCTAATGACTGCAAATAATCTGTGTTGCGGTTGATTTTGGTGTTTGTAATTTAAATTGTAATTGGGATAAAAATCAATAGCATTCAAAGAAAACTAATTGTGAGAAGTGTTCCACTTTCTACCAGACAGACAAACCACAATGAAGATGCGCTTAGCCCACAGTTAGAAAACCACTTTGAGCGCACACAAGTGTGAAACTGTGCATGTAAAATGCCTGAATACAATACACACCTCTTGTATTATTTAGCTTTGTAGACAACATGGAATCATGGAATAGAAAGGGAAAAAGGGAGGAATAGTCGGAGCATTTCTGTTTTTAAATGTCAGGCTACAAGACTTTTCACTTTGTTTTATGCAAACGTACCTGGATGATTTGGAACGGAGCACATAGTGAAAGGTGCTCACTGTAGCAACACGATAGTTGCTTTCTCTTTCTGGAAACTATTATCAAACAAAGTAATCTGACTTTACCAAGCAGAGAAGCATAACAACTATGACTGGATCATGCTCCCAAATATGTGGTCAACATGCTCAAATTGTCTTTCTCTTCTTTATGATTATTAGATGCACTTTTGGCCACCTGCCAAATCGGCCTCTTCCCTCTTACCTTGCATAACGTTCCCTAAGTTCTCTAAAGGTCACGAATGTCCCAAACCATTACAGAACATTGGGGATGTTCTTAAAATGGTTCTGTTATGGTCACATTGCAATATTACAAAGAGGTAATTTGCGACATTAAGACAAGGTTCTCATATGGTTCCCTGTTAATCACACAGGACCATTTCATTCAGGACGGCATCTAAGTTGGTCATACAGTACAAACCTTTACAGAACATTGGGAATTTTCCTAAAACGTCCTCTTGTGGTTATGAAAATGCTACAGTTCCCTATATGGCACATACTCTATAACTGTTCCATGGGCCAAAACAATATATTCTGTGTACAATTGATAATCTGAGACAGATCTACAGTAGGCTTAGAAAAGCCTACATCATATTTATTCATGCAAGACGAGCTTCTCTGGCCAAAAACCAGAGTCCATCATTAGTTGAATGGTCTCATCTCTTCCTCATGTGCCAGTAGGTATGAGGAGGATGAGTACGTAACTTGTTTGAAAAAAATCAGACTCACAAGTCAGTCTCTAAACGTTGCACTCAACTAGAGACTGGAGATATTCATCCAGATTTCGTTGCTAAAAGTGGGTGGAAACAATTTGAGAGATTGGAACAAACCTGCATTGCAGAACCAATCCAATGTGTTTAGGGCGGTCCTTCCTAATGGGACAGTGAATGTTTTTTTTTGATTCTCCACTCCAGTTTGATTGGAGGACATCATATCCGGTAAGGCGGGTCTTTCACCCTATTGGAGAATTGGAGACAGTGGTTCTGATTGGTAGCGTCCAGGGAAGAATTTGGTCATTTTAGGGGCAAGGCCATTTGTATCCAGCAGGAGAAGTTATAATATATATATATATATATATATATATATATATATATAGATAAAAAAGGAAGGAAGCTGGTCCATGTACGGCAAATATTTTCTTTTAATTTGTGTATCCGCCCAGTGATTCTGATCCGCACCAAAATTGAATATGTTCTAACTTGGCCCATGCTCCACCCCTCCACCGAGTTTCATGAAAATCGCTCTGGTAGTTTTTGTATAATCCTGCTATGTGACCGAACAAATTAACGAATGCACACGACCGAAAATATACCCTCCGTGAGGGGTCGCTGGGCGGAGCCAATAAACTTTAGTGTTGAGTTAACATATTGACATGCGCCAAGTGTATTTGAAAATAAACGTAGAAATTATGAATTACAGAAGCAATGGCATTTCATCCATTTCCGCAATGCTAATTGAGCACGGTGTGATGACGTCGGCAGGAAGTAACGTCATAGACGTACTTGGCAGAGACGTGGGCTGCGTCTCAAACGGTAGGCAGCTGCCTCCTGCCTTGCTGTCTAGCGAGCCAGTATCCTTTTGTTTTTGTCTGAAGGTGCCTGGAAAGGAGTCTGGATTGAGACAGACTTCCAAGGAAGCAATGCGTAACGACGTCATGATGTCATGTCGCTAAATACCTGTTGGTCAATCATCACTAAAATATAATTCTGGAAAAAGTGTTTAGTGTGTGACATAATTTTTCACTTGGCGCATGTCAATATGTTAACTCAACACTAACATCTCATCTCCACTGAACTTGTCAAAAGCAACTACTTTCTAAGCTAAGACAAAGTATGAGCGCCCTCTACTGGTGCACTGCAACAGTACCGCACAAATATCCACAGGTTTCTGGTCTCAGAACATCTCTGCTGATGGCTGCTGCTCAGCAGGGGGGTCCCTGCTGGCTCGTCATGTAGGGCTTCACTTCCTGTCGGGACAAGAAAACAGATAACCACCCATACACTAGCAGCCTGGCAACAGTGTAGACACCACACTAAAAGCTCATGGTGAGTGAATGTCTTTCCAGGCCAGACCTGCAGGTGAGCTTGCGATTGGCCTGCTGGCAGTCGGCCAGTCGGCCAGTCTGCCTCCAGCTGTTTCTCCGCCTCTCGCATGTGCACCCCGCCCAGGTCCAGCATCTCCCTCAGGTCCAGCTCCGTCTCACCAGAGTTCTCCTGGATCTCTTTATTGATCTCAGAGAGAGAGAGAGAGAGAGAGAGAGAGAGAGAGAGAGAGAGAGATTCACATTGAGTTTCATTCACTGAGTTTCAAGTTGTCGCTTTGGGATGTGCTTTTAAATCCCAAATAAAAATCTAACATTAAATCACAAGTTTTAAATCATAATTTGAATACAAGCTAGCTAGCTAGTCAGTGTTTAGCCAAGCTAGCAGCTAAGCTGCTCCAACACTATTCACGTTATAAAATATACAGAATGATGGCTTTAGATTTGTATGTGAGGGAAAACGTAGTACACAATTACCCGTTTAGCGGTATGAGCAGTTTGAGTTTAACATGAAATCACATCACAAAACCATCACGCCACACAAAACCAAGATGGCTGCTGTAACGAATCTTGCTAGCTAGCCTAGCTCAGTTTTTGGGGCTTCTATTGTGTTAACGTTAACTTCAGAAAAAAAATGCCTAAAACTGAATACCTACAGTACTAAAGGTACTGTACGGTATGCAAAATAAGTAAGAAAGCAAATTATCCCATTGTATTCCAAGTGATGAAATGGTACGAATGTAGAGTATGTACATATATGTAAAAGAGTATGAGCGAGCAGTAGTGCTCTTGTCAACCTTTGCATTCAGGTAGCCAACGAACAAAGGCCCACCACGCTTCACAAAAGTTCAAGAAATGTCCACAACTGAAATATTTCCAAGTTGCCAACCCAACATTACAATTTACAACAAAAAGCAAAAGTTATGGCACTCATGGTGACTATTTTATGTTGGCTACTTAGCTAGACATTTACAGAAAAAGCTTCATCAAGTAAACTAACATTTGAAAGAGAGCATTTGATAGAGAATCATAACAAAAGGGTAGCTTGCATATAATGTTAGCGTAATTTACTACACAGGCTTTACCAAAATACATAGCTATGTATACATTGAAATTGAAATACTTGCAGTACAGTTACAGGATCTGTGTTGTCGCGAGGGCAAAGAGAGAGGCGGGTTGGTCTCTCTCAATGGTTCTGATTCAAATAAACCAGAAGGAGGATATCTTTGTCCTTTTCTTTTTCTTCTTCTTTGGGTTTATTGGCGGATTGCATGTTGCAAATTTCAATGTGCATACCGCCACCTACCATGCCAGCGTGTGTAACATAATATAATTTGCCTAGTTCTTAAATTCCAACCTGTGTTACCTAAGAAAGTAAATAATGCCTTGCATTCTTTGTTTTACTTTCATTACTGACATTTAGGTTGCAAAATTATGACTATTTGTAGGCATATTTTTATAAATTTTTATTAGGCCTAGCCTGTGAATCTTAATACATAAAAATAATGTGCCTACATATAATTATCAATCTAATTAGAAAGTACACACAAAACAGACATTTAAGGATTGCTCCTCAATATTGCAATTCTGTAACTGTATGACTTCAATCTTCCCTTCATCTCACTAGTGACAGAGAACTGAAATGTACATTTCCAATAAAGTAAGGATGAGGACTGTAATATAAAGTAATTGTCACGTTATTGAATTACATTGTAGCAACCTCTCCATGAGGATAGGTTATTTTGCGACCATATAGGGATATTGTCACAGAGTTGCCTGTTGGTAACGACCAATGTGCCACGTCCGCCTTACGTACTGTTAGTAGGGTATAATGTAACCATAACAGTCCCCTAAACGTTCTGGTCAGTTCATCAGCTGAAGGAAAACAATATAGCTAGACTACTTACATTCAACACCCTTGGAAATGATGAATTGAAAGTTGTCCGGTTGATGTAATAACTGAGCTAACGATGTACAGTAGCTAATTAGCCTGTAGCTAGTAGTTACTGTAGCACATCATTCTCACAGGCTTATCTTCATTTTAAACACATTACTCTAACCATTTTCTAATAAGGGAGGCCACGAGCTTACTCACCCTGCTTTACATGTGCGGTAAGACTCCACAATTTTGTCTTGATGAATTTCCATCTGTAGTTTGTGTGCCTTCCTCATAGATCGCCAACGCCTAGCATCAACTTTGATATTGTTACCTGCTCCATCCGAAATCCGAATGTCTTGGATAAATCCTTGAGTAAAGTAGTTCAGGCCTTTCTGTAGAACTTTCTTAGACAACGTAGTGGCAATTGGCAAATAACATGGTAATATTGTCTGGAATCCTTGAGAGAGAATCATCTGGTAGCTATTCAGTGGACATTTTGGTAACGTGCTGCAAAGCTTGTGGGACATAGCAACAGTAACTGGGGGAGGCGGGACTTGCCGCCTGAATAGGAAAGGTACATAGTATACGGTGTAACGTTTTATGCAACCTCAAGATTTAGATGGTAACAGGGGCACAAAAGCCTCAGGGGGTAGAATTATTTTCGGGGCATCACGGCCAGAGGGAGGGACATCGATGGTCATGGCCGTAGTGTAATTCCCACCCTGGTAGCGTTGGTTTTCGGCGCTGTTCTAGTGAAGATTTTCAATGGAGATGTCTCCAGGCAGAAATGTTGAAAGTCTGGTATCACGAGACTAGAAAACAATTACCACTGTGGAATACTGTGCACTTCAACACTACAGACTGAATAAACATTGATACAGACAGACAAACACTCAAATATTAAGTTATTACGGGTTGTGCTGTTGGAATATATGACCTAGAATCACTGAAATTAGTGTTTCCACCTATTAGTGCATTTACTGTAAAGACAACACCAGTTACCTGTGTCACTAAAAGGTGTATTATTTATTACGTACAAAATTATATAAACTCATTCAAAGAATGTGCCACAGTAATACCTTTACCACTTTCTTTGTCACCATGTCACTGTACCACATGTTTAAAAAGCCATTTCTCCATCATGAGAAGGGACCACTGACGGTATTGCCTTCAGTTTTCCTATGATGACAATACGAACAAGCCAAGTCACTGTATCCTACTATCTCTACATTTTGCATTCCAGTGTGCTTTCACCGACACACACTGTATAGCCCACCCTCAAAACATTTCCCCTCAGCTGTTCAAAGCCATCCTTTCACTGAATACTGCCAAAACAGTTCCCTTCAGCTCTTCAAAGCCCTCCTTTTACTATATGCCCCCAAAACCTCTCCCTCCAGCTATTCAAAACCATCCTTTCCACAAAACCTCTGCAAACTGACAAACAAATCACATTGAGTTGCCCTACACACCGCCAACGACAGGCACATGTTTGCTGTACAGTTTTGCTGTGCTTATGTGGGAACTGTAGAATTGTTACCCAGTGTTCTTTTTGTATAGGACCCCATTGACCTTGTTAAGCTGCACCTCAAATATCACCCCTGGTACCGTGTGTGTGTGAGTGTGTGCGTGTGTGTGTGTGCATGCGCGTGTGTGTGTGTGTATCAACTTGCTGTGGTCTTTGGCAAATGCCTCATCACATTCTCTTGCTAATTATACACACAGCAGTGCTTGTCTGTTTCATCATGAACCCTGCGACAATAACGCACACTAATCTTGTTTGCACACAGAGCCAGAGTTCTGACCTGGCTGGGAGGTGTGTGTGTGTGTGTGTGTGTGTGTGTGTGTGTGTGTGTGTGTGTGTGTGTTTGGGAGGGTGAGTTACAGTGTGAGAGGGACTGGACTATTGATGAGGTCTATACAGTATACTTTAGGCAGACTGCAGTCAGCCAAAGAGAACAGCTGGGGTCATGAGTAGAAGCTTATTATGTGTATAAGGAGGAGGGGGCTTGGCCATTGATATTGCACTGCTTGGAGGGCTCACTTAATTGCTCTTGGCAATGTGGAAACTAATTAAAGTATTAATTAGAATAAATGTGATTATAGGGTGTTGAATGTGTGTGTGAGTACAGTTACTCTACTTTAGTGACTGGATTACTGCAGAAATAAACAAACGGCAAAGGATTTATGAATGCGCAAAAACTGTTCAATTCTGTTCTTTTGTTCTGACATCAATGAACACCATATATTCTTTTAATTACATATTTTCAGAGGGGCACAGGGCCTTTTGTTTCCACATGGATGCCTTGGGACAGAATGCATTCCTTCTCTAAATGAGGTGCGATACAGACAGGAAATCACATGATGAGCCTCCATGTAAATAATGCATGGATCTTAAAGTGTTTCACCCTGCCACTCAAGCACAGCTGACCCACTTTAATTAGAACACTCCCATCCCACTCTCCTCTCCTCCCCTGCCCTCTCGTCTCCTCCTCTCCTCCCCTCTCCCCTCCTTTCCTCTCTTCTTTAGTCCTTAAATATGAAAAACTGAGTACTGCTGAACCATTACATGATGAACGCTTCAATATCAACCATTCTCAGTGACATTGAGACAGGGGCACGCTCTCTTCACATCACTTCTCCAACTTTTTTCATCTTTGCACCCCACACTCTTTTCTCCAGAGTCAGACCCCCTACACTAGTTCCCAAACATCTAATTATCCGTCAAACGTTTCCTATCCATCACATTATCTTTCTGGGAGCCCGACGAGGTATTACCGCTCCCCGCTAACCAATTACCTGCTCCCCCCTCCCCTCCTACCCCCCCCCTCCTCCCCCGCCCCCCCCCACCAGTCACCTGCATTGCAAATGTGACCTTTACTTGGAGGGCTGATTGCATGTTTCCCGGGGCGTGTGCGTCTGAGAGAGAGAGAAAGAGAAAGTGAGAGAGAGCGAGAGAGAGAGAAGGAGAGAGAGAAGGAGAGAGGGGTTGGCTGGCTTGGCAGGCGATAGGGTGGACGCCCCTGCCTCCTCTACCCCTCATGTGTCAAGGCCTGTCGTGTACGTTAAAACACTCTGATGGCTGCGGGACAAATAAGTGTCTCTGACATAATACAGGGGTCCATTACGGGGGGGGCGGGGTAGAACGGACCAGTGCTTTAATGAGCCGGGGGGGCGGTCAGCCGAGCCCCAGCACCTACTTTCAAACCGCCTCATTCTCTATGCAGAGCGGAGAAAAAAAACAAAAAACAGCCTTGACCAAGTAGCTGTCGCGACGGCTAGCCGGGCTCCCCTGAAATACCCCGAACAAAGAAAGTTGTCTCCTCTCCTCTCCTCCCTCCAGATCGTGAGGGAGGAAAAAGTACACGGCTCGTCTTTTAAAACCTTTCGCTTGGGTGACTCATCAAAATTTAGGCCGGGGTGAATGTATCCCCCCTGCACTCCACCTGGGCGGGGAAGAGGGGAAGAGCAGAGGGGAACGGTTGGGTGGGGGGGGCGAGAGCCGGCATTAGACCTGATTGAGACGCATCACGGAGCACCTAGCGCGATGGTGCAGATCAACACAGTTGGACGGTCTGTCTCTCAAACTCTCAAATAGTCTCGACCCGACCTGTTCAAGTTACTGAGTCGTCACGCTACAAGCTTTGGAAGAGGGGCGGCATGTTCTCCAAGGTGTCTCTCTGTGGGACTTGTTAGAAGCTACATTTTTGGAGCCCTTCCTACAGTAGTTTATGAGGCCTCATAAGACGATGTATACGATACAGAAAACGCCGAATGAAATGTGCACTGTAATGCATCAAATATGTTACTATTCAAGGGTAGTCTGCTCAAGTTACATGACATTTCTTATGTTTCAATGCTTTGAATGCAGTCTTAGTCGATTTAAACAATTCACCTTATTCACCTCAGGTCAGTCTGACGTAATTGGGGGTGCGGATGCGGAAGTGCCCGTTGACTTCAATGTTAAAAGTTCACTGTAAAAAGTGAACTTTTGGAAATACATGGAGCGTTTGGAAATACATGGAGGTGAATGAGCCATAGTTAGCCGTCAGCTGCATTCACTCCGATATATTTCCAAACGCGAAAACAACGGCAGTGAAAAACAGTGTTGTAACCCCGATAGTGTATTCAGCCTGTTATTTTAACTATTTTGGTTCTTGAAGTGGTGTTTTTACAGTGAACTTTTAACATTGAAGTCAACGGGCACTTCCGCATCCGCACCCCCAATTACGTCAGACTGACGAATATGGCAGCTGAGGTGAATAAGGCGAATTAGGATCCATTCACTGAATTTCTCTCCTTGCTATGCATGATCACAGGCCCTCTCGTTGCTCCACTTTAACTCCCCTTGCATAGTCAGTGTTTATGGAGTGTTTCTGCTCATTCACAAGTATAAGTTCCTCTGCTCGTTCATTGATCATTCTCAATAAATCAGAGACGTATCCTTGACTTGTAATGCTCCATTACATCGTTTTTTTTTTCTGTCACAAGTATTCAAATGTTGAATCAGGAAATTCTGGTCTTAACAAAATGGAAACGATGGCTAATACTGAGAAGGTTTCACTTCAAAATTATTAAACACCTTTTTTCACCTCCGTGGGCTTACTGTAGTTGGCCATTGTTTGGTTAAATAAATCCATGTCAAAGTAACTGTAAAAGGTTATAGGTGACTGTTTCAACAACACATTTGTGTTGATCATTTTATTAGAGATCGATAGTATGTGTTGTTGTTTGAAGACCAGAAACCATTAGAGACTTAGCATTGACCTTTTGGTTCCATTGTTTTATTGTGTAGAGAAGGATCAACATAACATACAAATGAGACCCTCAGGTTCAGCTAAAAACCAAAGGCCTGTTATCAACGGGGGATTGAAATGGCATGTGTTTTTGTAAACAATGTATCATGTCTTACATTTGAATGACTAAACGGCTAAATGATTAAACAGTCAGCTATGGGCTTTTTCTGTTATTAGACCTTGTACTGTAACTATGACCACAAACAAACATTGCATTGTATTCTTCATACTGTAGCTGTCACATAAAAAGTGATATCAAGGCAGTATTTAAATTTTCTGAGTACCTATACACAGGGGTGAAAATTAACTTTTTGGCTCACGGTGAGTCACCTGCCAAGGGGACTGTAGATGAAAAAATCTACCGGCCAAGTATTTTTTTTTTTCAGATAGCCTTCCGAAATCTAGTCGCCAATTGAAAATGTTACCTGCATTTGGCGGGTGGCAGGTGCTAATTCAGCCCTGCCTAGATACAATAGATATGTGAAATGAGAAACATATTCCTGTAGCTATAGGAATGCATTTCTAAACATGCTAACATTTGGAACCACTCTTTTGTGATGAGGGTGCCCTGGTGAGGCTAAATGTCTCCCTCACTAATGATGTCTGCCTGGTCTAATGATTGCCTACTGGATTTGGAGAGTGGAGTACCAGGGTTTGATCCCCTACGCGTGAGGAGACCACCAACACCGGGCCTGTTTGTTTTGTTAAGGGCTCAACACGGCGAACGTGATTGGACACCGTTCTCTTGTAATGAGGCGGCCCTGTCTGAGACTTGTACGCCCAAATGTGGCTCTAAAGAGCTCTTTTGGTCTAATGGTCCACATAGACTCGGGATACTGAGGGTTGGCATACTCGAGGTAGGCTACACATCATCTCCTCAAAGGTTATAAATGTTAATATGTCATATAGCCTGATGCTTCAAGTGCTAATTATTCCCAAATTAGTTAATAGATGGGGACACTGTTAAAATGACTGCCAGTCTTTATCAAATTGTATTGTATGCACATACTCTGCTTTTATAGCATATGATGGTTACCTTGGTTATTTGCTAACCCAACATCAGCAAAGCAAAATATGTTTACACTCTGTAACTGAGACAGACAGACAGACAGACAGACAGACAGACAGACAGACAGACAGGCAGGCAGACAGACAGACAGACAGACAGGCAGGCAGGCAGGCAGGCAAGCAGACAGACAGGCACGCAGGCAGGCAGGCAGGCAGGCAGGCAGGCAGGCAGGCAGGCAGGCAGGCAGACAGACAGACAGACAGGCAGACAGACAGGCAGACCTGAAAGGGATGAAGTGCGTAGCATTAGCCTGAAACATGTCGACCTCTGGAGTGACTTAAGGGACATATTGACAGTCTAGGGGGGTGTTGGGGCAGTTGGGCACTCAGGTTGGTGCCTGTTGAAGACTTCCTGGACACTTTAGGAGTGTTGACAGGCCTCTCTCTCTCTCTCTCCCCCCCCCCTCTCTTTCTCTCCCCTCTCTCTCTCTGTCTTACTCGCTATCTCTTGCTCTGTCTCGCTCTTATCTCTAGCTCTCTCTCTTTCTCTCTCTCCCCCCCCTCCACCCCCCCCCCCCCCCCCCACACACACACCATCCTGCTCACTCAAAGGCCAACACCTATCTCCAGCCAATAACGCCCGGTCACCTTAAAAAGCACAATTGTGTTTAGAAGTTTATTTATTGATGTTCATCAGTCAACCAGATCTACTGAGTGTATTTGGAGGAAATGACATTTAGATGGAATTGAAGGTGCTTTAATAGGTGGAAGTGAAGGTTTTCGTTAGGGTTGTGATTACAGGCCTGCGGGCTGTTTAATACAGCGGTGGCTTTACTCTCTCTTATGCTAATGTGACTGAGGTCCCTCATCTGCTTCTGAATGAAAGGCCATTCATATTGATCATTATTGGGCCAGATACAGGGACTTAGTGTGTGTGTGTGTGTGTGTGTGTGTGTGTGTGTAGGTGTGTGCAGGGGCATAGTGATTGTGTGTGTTGGGGTGCAGGTGTGTTGTGTGCATTGTTGCATGCTTGCATAGGTGTATTGTGTGTGTGTGTGTGTGTGTGTGTGTGTGTGTGTTATGGTTTCCAACTTTGGCCATGTTTGCGTCCAGCTCTTGTTCAGGTGAAAATGTTTTGTTTATACTGTAATTCCAAGATCAAGACTGAACATATCAAATATTCAACTGAACCAGCGAGCCACAGTATTAGATGTGCAATGATGTTTAAATAAATGTAAGATGCTTCATGGTAGTGTTAATATGACCCGCACCATACAGGCCTATCTCAAATTCAAAGTTTAAAACATCTAATTGATCATGTTTAAGTGGCGTTTAAGATTGCCCTTTACGCTGGCTTTTCTTATTTTCCAGTTAATGTGTCGTGTCAAAGTGCATTACCTCAACTGGACGGTTCTGTTCCCTTAAGTTGAAAAAAAAAGACGGAAGAGGAAAAAATAGAAGCCATCAAGCGGGCTTTGCTAGGTCGATAAAGCTTTTAGATTTGGAGATGTTTTCAGGGAGACCATTTCCTGCGGCTAAGAGTTGTTAATGGAGCTTAAGGAATTATCTTATGACTCTTAGTTCGAGAGCAGTCTATTTTCCCAGCCTCTGCTCCCCTGTCGGGGCTGAATATGCTGCTGTCAAACTCGCTTAATGAAAAGTAACGCGCCGCTGATTACACTTCTATGTGGTCTCTATGTAAAAAGCGCTGTTAATTTACCATCCCCTCCTCTGTGTGTTCGAATTTGCCATGGCTGAATGATTTAGTCTTCCCGATAACAAAAAGACCCCCCTCCCCTCTCTGCTGCTCTACCTTTATTCTGTAAATAAGATACTATAGCCTAGAAAATCTATTTTGAAGAGAATATTAATAACGACATAATAATAGAAGAATAATGACGCTTAAATGACGTGAATGAAATCAAGTTATAGTTCTTCAATTTGCCCATATTTAATCGTATTCTAATGTTCTAGGGTAATATGTGCTCTTGTTTTTATGGGAATAATAGACATGTAACCTATCCTATGATATAGGCCTACTGTATATCCGAGACCTACCTCTAAAGACCCCTCAGTTTAATCTCTGTTTGCTGTGGCTACGTAAACCTTTTTACGACTTCAGGGGGTGAAACACAAATGTAGCCTATATATATAAATCCTTTGTCCGCTCGCAGGTCGTCCGGGGACAATCTCAATCGTTTGGCTTTCACATTAAAATTCATCATTGGAGCATCCCTCACAGGAGGACAGCCCCCAGAGAGGCCACTTTTGCCATTACTGTCAAGTACCCCTTGACTCCTTACGCCTGCCCTTTTTATCTGCAACAACTAATTCGAGTTCCTTTGCCCTTTTCACTTCGAGACGCGCCTCTCGGTAAAGCCTTTCACATGCCGAGGATTCGCGGACCGGAGAGCCCTCAGAAATTGAGGGGTTAGTGTCAAAATGAAAAGTCTTCACTTCAAATTATTTGCGGCCGCAGCACCTATTAGCACCCGTATAGCGTCTGGCCTACCCCTTTGACAGGTCATAGCGAGGGGTTTAGATGTTTCGATAATATTATCAAGAAGACTGCGGAAAAAAAAAAATCAATACTCTGACATGAAATATGACCACGTACATCCCAATTACAGACTGTTTATGGCGGATTAATGAGCCACATCCTCAGCTCTTGATATACATCTAGCTCTTGAAGGCTCACTCCTTCTCGCTGTCACACCGTGAAAGTAGATGCTTCCTCAAAAAGTAGATTTATGATTGCAGAGAGCCTGAAGGAAATATCTTTTTTTTTGTTGTTGTCAGATTTCCATAGGCTATTTCCTGGAAAACAACACGTGGGCCTATAGCATATGAAAATGGAAGGCCTATTCCATTAGAAGCCGGGTGGGCTGTGGTAGGCCTGACCGAGGCCTAAGCAGTTTCTCTCACACGCTCTACAACAACAAGCGAGTGAAGAAAGTAATGTTGTATTTCAGCACCATGGACAGCAACCATTATTGACGCAGTCTGAACACAAGTGCTCCTCAGAAACGGACTCTGTTTTTTTTATTTTAGTGAACAAACTTGAGACACTCTTCTTCAATTTTCGGAAAGCTGTGCATTTGTGTGACTTTTTTTTTTTTTTTTCAACAGTGAGACTCAAAAGCCAAAGGTTAGCAATGGCAGAGCTGAGTTCTAAAGAATATTCAATAACATTTGCATGCTATAAGTAAAAGAAATAACCTGTAAACTTTTCTCGAATGTAAACTTTCAGTTATACATTTAGATATTTTGTACGTGCGTTCAAACGAAATACCAATACGCTCAAACGAATCCCGTTTGCAAATTCACCAGTAAAATGCCATTTTTACAGTACACAAATATATCCTTGCTTAAAAAACAAACATGGAAAAGCTGTATCCAACTTCAAAGACAACTCATTCTCAGTCCAAATGCTCATGTTAAACGCTCATCATAAGCCTGTCCCCACGAAAGTCTTCTGTAACTAAAAGGATAATTTGGCTTGCTATGAACAGAAGAGTTTGTTCACAGTTTTGGGGAAATTCATACTGTCCTTGTTGGAATCCTGGTGCTGTAAGGACGCGTGTCCTTTGATGACGTTGTTACCAGCAGAGCGCTCCAGAGCGCCCGTCTCCAAGATCGAACCTTTGGTCGATGTCCAAGAAACAGAGGTGTTGCTCAACGCCTGATTCAAAGTGCTGTGTCTAAATAGAGGATCGTGGAAAACCCCATCCACCCAGTTTCTGAGAGTTGTGACAGGCGAATCCTGCCTGTCGGCGACATGCACAGGAGAGGTAGCCGCGGGAGAGGGGGTCATGGGTGGCTGACATCGCAGCATGCACGACGGGAACTCAGTCTGGTTCAACGAAGTCGCCGTTTGGGCCAGCGACCAGATTCTTGGTTTGCCGTCGAGCATTTGGTGACCCTGCTGATAGCATGTTTTTACCTGCCTGCTGTTGTTCACATCGTGTTCACAATCCTCCGAGGTTGCTTTCAGGCAGTTTTTGCTCAAGTCTTGCTCCCCGCCAAGAGAGACTGGAATGCTTATCTTTAACGAGGTGTCTTTTAAGTGATCGTTAGGGCAGTCGGTCGTTGTCATGTGCGTATTCAAGTGATATTGATGCTTCAGCTCGCACTCGGAGCTCTCGGACTCAATCGTGTCAAAGTCTTCTAAATCGCTGAGTTGCAGGTCCTTATCATCTCGACTCCGGCTCTCTGGAAAAGAACGAGGCACGAGACACACTTTAAGATGGAACTCGGTAAATTAGTAGCCTACTGTCAATTGTCATTTAATACTTCAACATCACCTATAGGCCTATTGAAACGGACTCTAGCTCACAGCAGTTTTAGTATCATATGGAAAAGCAATGTTATTTTTTTTATTTTAATAAAAATTCACCTGCAGTCTGTCTAGAGAACATGTGAAATTATCTTTCTTTGAAATAGTATAGGCTTAACAGTAGCCATGTAGGCTACTCTACTCATACTCTATCCAGATAGCAAGCAGATCTGGGCCATATATGGGCCGGAACTAAGCCACAAGGGCCAGATATGGGCCATATATGGGCCCGGATCCGCTTGCTATCTGGGTACTCATGAGAGCTGAACTTAATTTGCAATTGTAGCTTGGAGTCAGGTTTGCTGAGGTAGCAATATATCCTTGGTCTTATGTTAGATACATAAGGTTTGAGTGTGAGACTGAGGTATTTGATCACACCTTCAGGTCAAATACCCGCTCCATATGAGCAGCCGAAACACTCTGCCCTCTGCCTTATATCTCCTCCTCATCATGTCTGAAGCGAAGCCTAGAGAATCAGAAGTGGGCACGCGGGACTGGTACAAGACTGACCGTCGTCGTTGTTCTCGCTCTTGATCTGCTCCTCCTGTGACCCCTCCTCGTCCTCGTCGTATCTCTTCTCGTCCGAGCACTTGTTCCTGGGGGGCCACGTCATCTTGTTCTCCTTCTTGAGTCTCCTCCTGGCGTTGGCGAACCAGGTGGAGACCTGCGTCAGGGTCATCTTGGTGATGATGGCCAGCATGATCTTCTCTCCCTTGGTGGGGTAGGGGTTCTTCCTGTGCTCCTGGAGCCAGGCTTTCAGGGTGCTGGTGGTTTCCCGCGTGGCGTTCTTCCTCCGGGTCCCTCCGTCCATCGATCCGTATCTGTCAACAAACACACGGTTATCGTCGGCAATCTAGGGCCCATTCGTTTAGGGACGGTCACCCATTGCCACTGATCCTATGGTTTGTGTGTTAAGAGCCATGGTGACGCACTAACGCAATGTTTTTATAATCATAACTATTGTAAACATATACGGTAAACGCAACTTCCTCCAAAAGTGTAGGCCTAACCAAACAATACATTGCCTGGAAAGTGTTTTCTCTATTTTTCACAGCAGACAATGTGCAGGAGGCCGTTGCAAAAGATGAATGTTAAAGATACCCGTCCAAGGCCTTGCAAATGTCAAAATGCACCACACTGTTGACGTACGTGCCATAGAGACTAACGAGCACTCTGGTGGGAAGCTTTATAAGCGCATGATTGGCTTGTATATGGGAGGTCAAGGCACTGCAAGGTGATTTAAAGAGAAGGAGGGCTGCTCCTCCACCCCTAGTGTTCAACCAGACAGCTGAACACACCGCAAAACTGCTTGATTGAGTTAATCGATGGGCCCTGAGGTCACAAAACGCCTTCAGATCAAGCATATTGTGGGCTATGTTGAAAACTTTAGCACAAGGTTCTGTACAAGGCGGCTACACCCAGGACAATGTGACTGTATGCCTGCCACATATTGCATTGTGTTTTGTTTACTCTTGTGTACTCTTGTGTTAAACATATTGCTTTTGAACTGAATACAATGAGATTTATGTTCTTAATTGACTATTTCAATGGCATATAGGCCTGTTAAAAGATGTAGGCTAATTTATATATTTGGCTTTGATTAATGTCAAAGAACAAACATAAGCTTGCAAAAAGTGATGCTTGACACATACAGCAGAAGCCCCCAAGTTTTAACTTTGTGAGTAGGTATTTGTCATGGACCTACCTGTCATACTGGTACTGTCCAAGGGTGGGATCGTAGGGATAGTAAGCAGTCGCCTGCGTTATCCCCGCATGCGCAGAAGCGGTGGCATCTTTCGTATCGAAGGTACCCTGCAACAAGACAGAAATACTGTCAAGAGAAGATAAAGTATGGTCATAACGACTTGATATTCTTCACAACAATATAAACACCATGACCTATAGTACGTTATTAATTGAAAACATTTTAATATGCACTGCCCCATAAATGATAACAATTATTTCAAAAGTGCTGTAAAATTGAGAGGTCGTTTTGCAGCACTCGTGTCAGGCTATTGGAGTTGCAACACGCACCCATTAATTCGAATGGAATGCACATATAGTTTAATACCGTGTGTAGAATAGGCTACCCTTATTTTTTATAGTCGATCAAACTTGTTTACTATTGATGTTGCACGACTACGTCCTCGCCACAGTCTCACATCACTCATCCTTGTAGAGAGTGTATATTACAGTAGCCTACTTGCCAAAGTTGTAAAATTGTATTTAATAAGTTAGGCTACTAGTGGCCATTCAAGAGAGCCAAGGAAAAAACGCTGCGCGTAATGACAGCTTGTGCGTAAAAGCTGCGCTCATCGTAATGCGATTACATGAATCAATGCCATATGGAAGATGAGATAACGTGCTTACCAGTGAGTAGAACGCGGAGGCATCCGTGCCGTATGTAACGTAATTCCCATAGCCTTGCCCGCTGGTGTAGGGGTTCCCGTACACACCCAAAGCCGCAGCTGAACTGAGTTCGTGCCTGGCGGTGGCCAGCAATCTGCTCTCGTAAACTGGGCAGTAAACCGGCGTCTGGGCTGTGGCTGCGGTGCCGGAGTCCGACGCGGCTCTTCCGGTGGATTCGCAGCAAGTTGTCAAAGAGTTGGTTGTCATTAGGAACTAGCAGACGTCAGAAAAGAAATCAGTTAGATTACACATTTAAATCTCACATAAACACTAAAGACGGGTTTTCAATAGGCGCTGTGGGTATCCAGGATCAGTTGTTTATTACAAGGTTACATTTCTGGATTTTAACAAAATATTTCAAAGTTAAACTATTTCTGTGCCCCTTGCGAACTCACCCATGTTTTCAGAAAAGTATAACCGTTTGTAGTGCATTAAGCCAAAATACTTGGCTCGCTGCCAATAAAACTACAGTTGGGTTATCTGTCACGCTCCTGGTATACAAACACATGTCCACAAACCAAGTTGGCATGTGGGGATTTCAGAGATAACCATATGTCCAACATTCCTTGGTTATTATCTTCGAGACATCTGTTAACGGAAGGTCGAGGTGTGCTGGTTTCTTATTACCCTCTCCTACCTTTATCGCGTAAAGAACACATGTATCGAGTCATTCACTGTAACCTAATACATTTCCGATATGCAGCATCAAAGGACACCTTTCTCGTTGAAAGTGGCCAAAAAAGAGAGACACTGAATCAATATGACAATCAATGTGAAATCGAACTGAATATTCCGTTGATAATCGATAAGGCTGAACTTACTTGTGGTGCAGACGAGTAAGGATATCCAAATTGTGGATATGACATTGTAGAGTGGTCCCAATATCCAGAAATAAAGCGTGACTGCAGGTCTCCACGCTAACGCAGGCTAGGCTTGGTGTTTCACTGTACCAATTGATTGGTAAGCACAGGCTCCTAGATGCTTATAGGGCGAAGCAGAGTACCATGTTTAATTTGTTAAAATACCCCCCTCAAACGATTCTCAAAAATGTCTACTCCCTCTTTTCCCCCCTTGTCTTATAAATCGTATAAAGCACAAATTAACTATGGTAGTGAGAAATCATTTGCCCGATTATTCACTTTGATGTGAGAAATACATATTTTGCTTTATAAAAAAGAACTATAAAACACGTCAGCTCAGATGCAGGTTGTTTTAAACACCAGTGACTCTGACGTCAGAAGAATCCCACTCAAAATGACCAGACTGTAACTTTAATATGCATTTCTTGGGGTAAAATCGAACAAGAAACTGTGAACGGGACGGGACTTTTAAAGATTGAGGCGGGGTTGCAATTTAATTAGGCAATCAGTGGATTTACACACTCTCCTATCTTAGCTCGAATCGTCTCATTTTGAATGATCTACAATTAAACATGTGATATGCTTTCAGCTTTTGTCAGTAACTCGTGGGGGAGCATGTTTGATTTGAAATTAATTAACGAACAAAATGCAGTCACCCCTCCCTCCGTAGGCTAATTAATCTAAACGAAGATAAAGGTATTGCTTGCAAAGGTATTGCTGACAAATTGTATGTAGTAATGCAATTTTAATTTCTAAATGCACATTATGGCCTATAATAGCCTACACATTCAGAAGTGAAGTGTGTCCATCATATTTTGGTATCATCCTCATCCCACGAGTCAGGTTATGAAGTCCCCTGACACACTGTTAATTAATTAGCAAAGTTCCCCCCAATCTTTTAATTGCTGTGTAAATGTTATTTTCTCAAACGTTCACAACCCTAAATAAAACTTTCAAATATACCCACCGTGTGCTAAATGTTTACATTTTTATCACACGTTCAGATCAAAGCGTCAGGGGTTCCTTCTCCTCTGTGCGGATTGATAGAGTAGACTACAACTTCGGTCTGTCTCGCTAATTTCCTACCACTCAGAACGCTGGGAGGTGATTTCAATAACTTTAATTCGAGAAAGTGCGAGAGAGAGATGGAGAGAGAGAGAGAGAGAGAGAGAGAGAGAGAGGGAGGGAGGGAGAGAGAGAGATAGACCTGGCTTGATTTACACTGTGTGGGGCAGCAGCGGTGTCTTAGCTATATTATGGCTATACGTCTGCGCCACGGTGTGCTGACTTGCTTGGAGAACCCCGGGTCCAGACATGTGAATAGCTAACCCCCGGGCCACAGTCAAATTAATGATGATGTACTCCTCTCCTCCCCAGCTGGAAGACTGCCTGGCTAGGAACGAATCTGCCTACAGTGACAGCTCGATTGAGGGTGATTGATGAGTATCTAGAGACCGGCCAACATAATATGATACCGGCTGCATAATTGCATTCATTTACAGATGAAAGTGGGCTTGTCCTTAGATTAAGTTAAGACTTTATACGACAAGTTTCCTTTGGAGTTTATAGAATGTTAGCCTTTACGCTCTGTTTTGACAAATTGAATTAGCCTGCTCACCTCAGAGCAAATGAAGTCGCATTAACACTATGGACAGAAGGTCAGAGTACTCGCCCTATCTGCCATACTTTTAATTTGCATTATCCGAGGAAATGACACCTCAACGCCCCTCTGAATTATTAAAGCATTGACTATAGGGTGTTAAAACATACTGCTCTATTAGGCTTAATTCGAACTTATTCAAAGGCTTTAAGGTTGAACACGTTCATTATGCTCGGGGTGCGATTCAACTTGACATCACTACGCAGCTCTTATAGCCTATGCTATTGACAAGATGCTGGCACAATTTCGTGAGGGAAACACACACACACACACACACACACACACACACACACACATACACACACACACACACGATCCCTCATTAATCCACCTTTGTCATCGATTACAGCCCTTTGTACAAAGCAGATTGCATAGGCCTATTATCGTTATAGGCCTAATATTTCTACAGATTGTTTTACTGGCCTATAGTAGCCTATTTGTTATTCGTTCAATTCTATTACCCTGTGTCCACGAGACCACGGACGAGTGCTCATGTGCGGGACAGTGGAGCAGACCAACGTTTGATGGACACATTCAGTAAACGATATTGTCCACACAGGCTCTCCGTATACATTTTCATTATCCGCTGCGTTGCTTGTGTTATCGGGCCCGTATGAAATATTTAGCGGCACCAGTATATGCTTTTAGGAGAGAATGGATGCTGTTGCCGGAGTTCATTCTTGTTTTGCGTTAAACATTAAAAGAGGAGATGTCCTTGGACAGATGTGGGGAAGGATGGAGTAATGTAGCCTATTCTACAGTCCACTTTAGAAAAAGCTGCAACCAGTATCAAACATTATATATATTTTTTTCAAGTTTAACCTAAATAGGCTATAATAATCTAGGGACCTACTCGACAAGCATAATCTAACAGCAGATTGATTGTAGCCTACTTCATGAATTAAATTAAACCAATCAAGTGTGGTTCTATGCTATTAGATGAGCATTAGGCCCAATGAGGATCCCAGCACTTAGGCCTACCTCTATTTTGCGTAGGAGCGCACGAGTGACGTTTCTGATATAGTAGGCTAATTTTTGAGGCAAGGCCTACCAAACATTTTTTTTTCATGAATAGAATCAATGATTATCATTAAAGATCATATGGTTTGCAAATGTGTGATGTAGGCTAGACTAACCCGCGAACATCCCCCCCTGAAAGATCTCATTCATTAACGTCCCACTTCTTGATATCAGACATTGATTGATGAGCCACCGGGGCCCCGTGCTGAGCAGCTAGACGTGTTTCGTTTGGAATTTGGCCCTTCCGACTCACTTCACATGCATGTTAGTGGCCGAGAGGCGTAGAATTGACACTTGTAATCCACTTTTACTGCGATTGCCTATATTTCCTCTTTATTCTTAATTCTGAATTCGAAGCCTGTCGTTTCATACGGTATAACCCTAACCAAATTAATTGTATAGCCTAATATCAAATAGTGTGGATATAACCTAGGCAGTTGACCATGTCTTGTGGGGATAACAGCCTACAGAATGGAAACATGATCAGCAAAAACGCACTGTAGACATGAACAAAATCAGCTGTTTTGAGTCTCTTAAGACTAAATGTCGCCATCAGACCATGAGGATGTTAACTTATGGTTAGTGGGGCTCAGTTTGGATAGGCCTACTCTTTCAGTCACATTGGTGCAGTGACCCATATGGGTCCATTTAGGAGGAGGTCTACATTGTGGGAGTGTAAGTGTTGCAGAGATGGCGTCTGGAGGTTTGTTTGCATGACTAATCCCGCCTTGAGACGTGTAATTGATTGTTTGACCACACGTTGGTCCTCTGGGTCTCATGATAACCCTTTCAGGCTGGTTTGAGGAAGCCCAGGGCAGCGTTCCGAATCATATACTACCCTAGTATATAGTATGCCAAAACAGGATGTAGTATGTCCCAATACATAGTATGCCACATGCAGTATGGCAAAAATACCAGGATGTCCTACTACATCCGGTCGTATTTTGCAGTATGCAAGCCAGCAGGCTTTTCTGGCTATTCTGACCCACAATCCTGTGCGCAGCGGAAATGTGCGTCACATGTGCGAGTCGTGACAGCTGTAGACGAATGTCGCGTTATGGACAGCGATGGATGTGGCCAAATTTCAAGGCGCAATGTTATGACAAGGTAGTATGTCCCAATTGGATGCCTACTGCTTGCAAAGTACGTACTTTCTAAGGGCAGCTGTAGTAAATACTGGTAGTAAGAAGTACTGTAGAAGTATGCGATTCGGAACGCAGCCCAGGTTCCAAGGTCAGTTACTACTTCACCAGTCAAACCCTCCTCACAAACCCTGCTGAGATGGACGTACACAAACATTGATAACTATGACCTGTGCTAATGTCATAAGGACTACTTTCATACCAATCAAACGGTATGTCTTTATACTGTTTAAAATGTGTCATCATAATCTAATCTATGAAGACAACAATCAACACCTGACCCCAGCTGGAGAGGACAGATGCACTGGGCTTGTATCAGGACTCAAACCCAGGGAGCGGCTACCCAATGCTAATGATGCCACTTAGACTCAAATAGACTGCCCAAGGTTAAAGACATTTGTAATCGGACAAAACATTATATTCATATAGTCTTTTGGGAGCAAATTGACTTTTGATCTCAAAACGACCACTGAGTATTCATATTTTGTTTCACGTTAACCAATGCTTCCCAACCCCCAACCTCTCCTCAAGACGTCAATGCTTTTGGCATTACTGCGGTACTCCTTTAGGCACGTTTCTCTGACTAGAGACGCCTGAGGTCCAGAAGGTGTTGGAGATACCGGCAACGGTCATCTAGAGACGTCACATTCCAACCGTCATAAGTGTTAGTGTACTGCTGGTGAATACACTTGTGTTTTAATACTGCGCTCCAATAAAGTGGTCTATTTGGCCGCCTGCCGGTGAAGTCGTCTTATATATTTGTCCACTAAAAACCTTGCTGGGGTTTGTCTTCAGTGTAGTCTGGAATATGTAGGGGTGGCACCTATGCCCACCCTCCCATTGTTCTCTGTAAAGCGCATTGTGTTGCCTCTGTGTATGAAATGTCATACATACATCTTTATCTTGAATGGAAATCAACATTCAGATATCACTCTCTGTATATGCATGACTTCTGAAATGCTGGACACCATCCAATTATAGCACATGCAGAGTGAGCCTTGTCCAACATGGTCATCGCCCTGCAATATATCCCTGGCTTTATCAAGTGGTTCACATGTCACTGTTTAATGTCAATTAAAATCTATCGGTGTGGACTTCTTCTGTCTGAGACTGTGGCAGACACGCTGCCGTCCTCCGTAGAGATGTCCCCCTTTTCTGTCTCGTCTTCGCAGAATCTCTAAGAGGTTTAACATGTCGAAGTTCTCCCCTCATGCATGATTGATGGGTCATGGCCAGAGCGTTCACTCTACACTTGGTTAACTAGCTGCAGGTGTTCCCCTAGCATCTCGGCAGGGTTGGGAAACGCCAATATCCCTGCTCCAAAAAGAGAGTTACCAACCCATCACCATGTTACCCCCTTTGTTACAATGATGTTACTAACAGTCTAAGCCTTGATTTCAATAATGCATTTATATTAGTTTGACAATGCATTGACTGGTCGAGGCCTTTGCTCTGTAGATCAAATCCTTTTTTTTTCAGCTCAAGTGGAATTGTTTGGTCAAACTGAAATTGAACGCTTACCGATACGTATTAGAGTTGTCTTAAGAGTTGTTATAACATCACTTCCAGATCCCTTTGTCCAGAGTGAATGTTCCTTCCCTCCGTTTCTCTTGTGTGTTGCAGACTCAGACCCTGAGATGCACTACAACACCAGCACACCAGGTACCTTCACCGCCATTTTACTAATACTAGCCAGTATCACAGGCTTCACAGTCGAATGGGTGAATGCATTTTCTAATCTAAAGAAGGTACAGTAGATGTTGAATAAGGGATGCTGTTCACATATACGTGTGTGTGTGTGATCCCCGCTGGACTTGACCTGCAGTACCAGTGTTGTCAGTTGTTTTTCTACACATATTGGGTCAGTGATGATCGATAAGCCACACACGATTTGTGTGTGTCTGTTGTCCCATTCTATCATTTGACTGCCTAGTCAAGATGCCATAATGCGCTTTTGCATTTAGTCGATCAAGATCCTCACTTTAAACAAAGGTTTTTAAACTGTATGATTTGAAATCCATTACAATAATTAAATAGTATTTTGGGTTTGGCAATGACCAGTTGAACAAGGATTTATACATTTGCGCTGCTTATGTAGAAGGTAAGTTCCTTTGTTTCTAGATGGAAATGAACAATAAGGGTCCCAGGATTCACTTTTGGCAGAAACCTCTTAGCTTCTTCTTCTCTTCTTCCAAGTGAGAGTGAGGTCAAGGCCTAGACGCAGCCCTGGTATTGACAGGATGCAGAAAACCAGAGAAGAAGCCTGCTGGAAGAACCATGTCATGCTCATAGCTGCCAGACTAGCTCCCACATTACCTGCCCACTTCTTATGCAGGAATCGCGAAAAAAAGCAAGAGGCACAGAAAGCAACTACATTTTAAGTAGATATTAAAATTGTATAGTTTTAATACACTTTTAGGGAAGAAAAAATTATTCAAATGGATCTCCCCCTTGTTCTTCTGTTGGGTGATTGAAGGAACTTGTGATTGGGTTTCCACATTGTGCCCTCATCTGAGCTTCTGGGCCGATCCACTTTGATATTAACACGGCTCTGTCATTAGATGGACGGCCATCTCCTGGTTTAGGGGGTAAAATAAGATGCAGAATGAGACAATGAAGTGCATTTGTGTTCAGTAGGTACATTATGAATAAATAATTGTAAGTGCCCATGCTACATCTCATGGATAATCACAGCCCCTAGCACACTCCTAGTGTACTAGTTATATTATGTGGGTGAATATTGAAAGAGGGGGAAATCATGACTTTATAATGCCAGGGTGCATCACGAGCAGAGAGGGAGAATGAATAGAGGATGACGAGAGTTCTTCTTTGTGATCCAATTGTCTGTGGCTATTTCTAGACAAAGAGAAAAATAAAGAGAGGGAGAGAGAGATGGATAGTGAGAGAGAGAGAGAGAGAGACATAAAGCCTTCATCCGTGCGAGATAGGGAGCTAGAGAGAGACCTGCTTGCCTGCCAAGGCGGCATACAGCAATCATTAGTTTGGGAAACGAGATATTTTTGGGTTGCTCTGATCCAACCGT
This sequence comes from Borostomias antarcticus, assembly GCF_949987555.1. Lineage (NCBI taxonomy): Eukaryota > Metazoa > Chordata > Actinopteri > Stomiiformes > Stomiidae > Borostomias > Borostomias antarcticus. The sequence continues at coordinate 2,950,222 of NC_140241.1, forward strand.
AGCTAGGTTTTTGGTTTAGGGGGATCAGTCCCTATTTAAGTCCCAGGAGAACCGGGGACAGTGAGGGGAGTGTGTGTGTGTGTGAGTTGTGTGTGTGTGTGTGTGTGTGTGAGTTGTGTGTGTGGCCCAGGGAGGCCCAGGCCCTAGGTTGGTCACCGCGAGGCCACCTGAATCGTCCCTGTAGCGGAGAGTGGTCCGGGTCCATCTGCTGTCTGACACCATGGCCTGGGTGTGGCTGATGGTCGAGGGACAGAGGACAGACATTCAGGGACACCAGGAAGCCTGACTGACAGCACTCATTGTTGTCTGTCTGTCCGTCTGTCCGTCTGTCCGTCCCTCCGTCCGTCCCCCTGAGCTGAGCAGAGGGGGGGTAGGAAAGCATAGTGACATAATCACGCAAACAAAAGTGGACCCTCCAAATCTACTGTCCATTCTTTACTCCATATGTTTTAGAATTATCTCAAATTCACAGCAGAGAACAGTGAATACAGATTCCATATGATCCTGTTTTCCAATCACGGCAAAGAATGGCTCACAATTTTAAAATGTCCGTAGATCACCAGCAATGTGTGTGATTTCATCATTTCGTCAAAACCTATTAAGTCACACTCATCATATGACAACATGGTTGAGTTTGATTGCCCATTGGCTGGTTTTGTCAGGGTCACTTTGAGAAACAAAGTTAGGTGAGATCTTGAGGCGATGGCGTGCTACGGAGGAGCATTCGGAGGAAGTTATTCCTGCCGTCCCACATTCGTTTATTTTCCACTCGGCTGACCTCATTTGAATGTTTTTAGAGGAGTGCTGATGTTCACATTAGCATGCATTATTCTAAAACATTACCTGGGTGTTCCTCTGCAATAAAGAGGATAGTCTCCCTCCTTCTCCTCCTTCAGCCACGATGCACAGAATAATATTCATAGCGCTGCTCTGAGGAGAAAAAAAAAACACTTTGGTTTTAACTTTATAGTTCCTCTTTACATTTGCGTGGTGTTAGTAGTGGCTTGGTCCACACACAATCCATGACTGACTGTTGTTGTTGTGATTGTTGTTGACTGTTTAGTATCAAAATGTGTCAGGTGTCCAGTTGTTTGAGTATTTGTTTATGGAGAAATGTGTACAGCGTGAGATGGTAGGGGTGTTTGAAGAATACATTTTTAGGTGCTAAGGGTATAGCTCAACTTTTTTTCTTTCGCACACACACACACACACACACACACACACACACACACACACACACACACACACACACACACACACACACACACACACACACACACAGCCTGGGTGTCAAATTGTCCCCTTATCATGATTCTCTCATTAGGCAGAACAATGTGCAACATGTGTATTTGCAAAAATGACACAAGGAAAAAAATTGAAACAGAATCCCGAACACCAATGTCAAAGAATTCTACTGATATGCTAGTCAGACGACATCACCTCTGCCATGTTAGTGCATATAGCCTAATTCATTTTCACACCAGACCTATAATGTGTATTTTTTTTCTTTTTAAGAGATAAATCATGTTTTCTTTGCTGTGTTGTGATTGGTGCAGGGGAGCAGAGTGGGGTTTAAGAGTCAAAAATAAATTTTCATGGTTTTATTTTTGTAAACATTCCTTGATAGTTTTTTGAGAGTTTTGAATGATATTCAACTACTATATAAAGTACAAACTGTATCATTTGATAGATTGCAGCGGTTGGTTAAATATTTTTTGTTTCAACACTTGTTTGCTTGATTTAGTTCAGCCAATGCAAGGAAACCAAGGGATACAAGTCTGTTGAAAATAAAATTCACATACTTTGAGCACATTTCATTCATGTATGTGACCCATGTTTGATTTATTGCATATTTGTTAATACAGGAAACACTGTCTTATCAACACTATGTTGGTGAATAATTGTCTGAAGTATGTTGCAATAGCTGGAGAAATATTTGGGTCAGAGAGAAGGTCCTTGGTAAAGGCAGATGGAGGTTTGTTGCTTGGGGCTTTACACCTTTTGCACCTTCGCTCTCCGAGAAAATGCTTGTGTGACATTACACTTGGAGCACGGCGCCCCAAACCCATGAATAAAAATACATTTCCTTACTTGACCCTGACCTCCAACCCCATAGCCCTCAGCCATTTCTGTCATGCGCTCGTTCCGAGGGTCAGCCTTAAAAAAAAAAAATCCTTACTTACTTTCTTCATTTCTTCCCCTCTCTCTCTCTCTCTCTCTCTCTCTCTCTCTCTCTCTCTCTCTCTCTCTCCATCCCTCTGCTTCTGTTTTTCCACTAGAGTGGTGGATAAAAACAGGTCCAAAGGCTAGAGAAAAAGCATCAGGGCTTCAGGCAACCCTGTAGGAGACGAGACTTGAGTGGACACGTCCACGGAGCACTCCCCCCTCCCTCCCTCCACCCCCCCGCCCCCCACCCCCCCTCCCCCGCCCCCTCTATCCCCTCTCTCCTCCATCCTCCCTCCCTCTTCCCTCTAGCTAAGGATCCCCGGTGTCCGCTGAGAAAAGTGTGTGAAAATGCACAATACAGGTCCCTGGGTGAGCGCACCGCGGCACAGAGTGTGAGAAGAGGGCTTGAATTTGATGCCTGACTGACCAAATCTTCTGCCGGATAGTCGGCCCAATTCCCCCCGGCGGAGCCAGAGAGGGGCCAGAAGTGCCAGAGATGGAGAGGGGAAGGCACAGTAATTGTATCAAGGTCTGTTGAGATTCTCCTCAAACGGCGCCCGGTAAAAGGAAGGCAGTCCCAGGACGGCGGCGGCCGCCCTCCCCGAGAACAGCCCCCCCCCCAAAAAACAGTGTGCACTCAGATATGAATAACATTCAATTTATCACATGAAAGCCCATATATTGAATACAACACCTCCACTGTCCCCGACTCCATTTATGTTTCAACACTGAAAATGAAAAATGCTTCTAATTCCGGAGACGGTTTGGAGGATTGCATTTCTCCGGTAGAATATTGTCACTGTACGCTGTCGACATCACTTTTTGTAATACAATTATCTTTGGCACGCCAAACAACTTTGTAATACAATTATCTTTGGCACGCCAAACAACATGTTGGACATATTCACGGTTTGCCACAAGATTGTTATCCATTTCAACATTTTTCAACACCCAAATGCTTTGAACATGCTGTATCTAATCCAAAGTACTGTACACTGTAAGTTGTTTACTAAAACGGGTAACTGGACATTGAATAGTGCACTTGGCTTGAATAGTGCACTTTGCTTACATTCTTATTGGAAATCAAGTATCTTGTTGTCTTCTAATCGTCACAAAACACAACGATGATGATGATGATGATGGTGGTGTTAACAGTGGCTGGGACCCTTCCCTAAAGATAACTATTGTGATGCTAATTCTTTCATCTGCACACCGAATGAGAAGTCCAAGGGGCTTCGGGAGAAAGCAAGCGGCTGCAGGTACTCGTCAAACTCTCCTGCCCCTTGTAATTGAAGGATATGGCACTCTCTCTCTCAGCCCGTCAGTGCTGCGTACGGGGGCACGCGAGCAGAGCAGGGGCCGGCCTCCACTCCTCATTATAGCACTACAATAGCATTCTCCATTTCAAAGCAGCGGAGCGATGTGCGCAATGCAAATCAGGAGACTCCTAGACATCGAGGTACGGCGGATCACTCACAAGCCAGCCGGACATGAATGAATGAATGAATGATTGATCGATCGGACATGGGACTGACATGAGAGAAAGACACAAGTACAGGTGCCTTATACGGTGGAGGAGGAGGTGGTTTGGCCGGATGTTTGCAATGGCAGCCATGTGTAAGACTTGTTGCCTTTGGGAAACCAAGGTGTCCTCATCGTCTTAAGAGTGGACGGTTTGGCGTGGTGGACAATGTCAGATATCTGGCCCTGGTAGCTTTTGAATGTGTATGATTGTGGTTGAATATCAGTGTGACTTGGTAGCAGGTGGATCAATGTTATTAGGTGACAATACTACTGCCGTTGAATTCTTGCAAACCAGCGGTGTGGAGCAGCCCTGACGTGCGAGTAACTGTCCAGACGCTGCGTCCTGACTGGATGTTAAATGGAGAAGGATCCAGATGACGAGCGCGCAGAGACAGCTTGAAGGGGACGGCCAGAGCAGCCAGTCAGTCCAGGCTGCGGGGCAGTAATTCCCATCAGCGTCTGAGGGCTGGAGAGACCTTCTCTCCTTCTCCACATCCTTTCCAGCTCATTACATCCCCGTCCGCCATGCATTATTCTGCTCTCTACTCACTCCCGTCTCCTGGGGAAGATGTATTGGCCGAACCGCTTTGACTCCACTTACCTTTTAAAAGCAACCGTTTACAGCCCCCCCCCACCCCCCCCCCCACACGCAGTTCCCCGACAGCCGACCTCTTGTGCTCTCTCACTGAGGGGTCAGCAGAACTTCAACTTATTTTGAAATGTTTGCAGAGTCGTAAATGGATCAGCCTTAAAGGAGAATTCAGGTCTGTGGTTTTGTAGCCGCTGAACACGTAATATGTGTCTGGTTTACAATGAGCTTAAACCAAACCAGAAAATGTCATTATTTTTAGTAATAACGTTCAATAAACTGAATGCGGTGGTTACAGACGCTGTTATTTTGAAAGACTCAATTAACCAGCATGCATTGCGTGAAACAGGTATCGGGAGGAGGCGAACGGAGTCGGAATTCGGCAGAGCAGTCGCCATCATTATCTCTCGAGCGAACATTTGTCACTCAGAACATTTGTCAGACTCTGTATGTAGCCATAATTGCTATTGAAGAAAATCACCGACAATGCCAAAATACTGAGCAATTTGTGGAATCAAGGATTTAACTGCATCAGCCGGAGTGAGTTTCCATCGGTTGCCGGAACACCAGTAAGAAAGTCCAAAGAACTCAAGTAAATTAAACATCTGTGCGTCGCTTGTCATCTTTTGTGTGAATGTGTGCGATCGCATATTTTTCATTTTTTTGAGCTAACTTCATATGGTAGGCAAGAGTCCTCGTCCTCCTTTTGTTGTAGTCGTCGTTATTTTGCTTCCGGGGACTTGTCGACGCGCTTCGACACAGCAAATCACCGACAGTGCAGACTTTGTGAACATGCTTTGTTTACATGGAGCAACTATAGTCAAGGAAACCACATTTTTCTTTATTGTTTTGTGGGTGTAGTTGTTGAGCCTAATGTTGTTCCAGGGTGTAATTCCTCTTTAAATAAGCTTTGGCAGATGTAGTTAGTTGAATAACTGCTAGGTCTACATCAGGTGTCCATCACTGCTATTGTGTGTCCCACTAATGAAAGTCTATTGGTGAAACCTTCTCATAAGATGAAAGCGTAATAGCCTAGCAGGACTGGCTTAGAAATCCTTCTCAGAAATGATGTAGCCTGTCGTACATATTGGGTGACAGTTAAAACAATTTGAATGATGAAAAAAAATATCTATACATTCTGTCCATTGTAGACTCCTTTGTAGCCTTGTGAGACCATCCTGATTCCGCAAGCTCACATTACACATGTCCTGCAGATCAGTCTGGACACTCTCCATTAAGATCCGTTTGTGCCAGATCAGAAAATGATCTCGCCAATGGTGATGCGTAGCAAACCATCTGCCCAGATAGCAAGCGGATGTGTAATAATTCTGGGCCATATATGGGCCGGAACTAAGCCACAAGGGCCAGATCTGGCCTGTATATGGCCCAGATCCGCTTGCTATCTGGGTGGCTGTGTCAGGTTTCTTCATTTGTATGACGTTGCTCAATAAGGAAAACTCCAAAAACGATGACTGCACACTACTGTAAATCACTTGAGCAGTTGCAAGCTCACTGCTAGACGTTCTGCAAGCACAGTAGCAGCCGCTGGGCAGCTGACCCAGATAGCAAGCGGATCTGGGCCATATACAGGCCTGATCTGGCCCTTGTGGCTTAGTTCCCGGCCCATATATGGCCCAGATCCGCTTGCTATCCGGGGAGCGTCTGGTGACGTGTGTGAACCGGTCAGCGTTCGCCCCCCGACCACAGCTCCTCTGTGTGGGACTGACACACTATGCATATTTCACACATAGCTCACCCCTGGGGCCCATCGTACTTACGAGGCCAGTAGTGAGCTATATATCGTTACGGGGGCCCCGGTGTGTCACAGTGGGCTCAGAGAGGAGCCGGGTGTGCACGTCGGGCCCGGGCAGCTGGTCTGCGACGCCTGTGTGCAGATGGCTTTAGTCCGGCGGTAATGGCGGGGACACTAGTCCGTGTTTTACCTCTCAACTGCGGCTCAATTTCCACATTTGCCATCTTTTTTTTTTTCTTTCAAAAACAAACAAACACTCATCCTCATCTCATTATAGTGTTATGCACCAACTGACCAAAACACATTCCTAGTGTGTGTTAAAACCTACTCGGCAATAAAACTGATTGTGATTCTCTCTCTTTTTTTCATTTTTTTTTAACGCCCCCATCCTCACCGCAGTCTTCTCCCTTCCGGTTACAGCATTAAAGAAACACAAAAAAAGGGTTCTCTTCCGCCCCCCCCCCCCCCCTTCCAAAAAGAGGCGGACGATCCGATCCAACATCCTGCTGTTCAGCAGTTTCGAGAGGGAGTGAACAGCTCAGGGACTCAGCAGTCCATAGGAGGAGAGAGATCAGTATTAGAGAGACCATACAGAGCCCCCGGTGGACTAAACAAACCCGCTTAGGTACTGTAGAGATCCTTGTTTGTCTCTGGCGCGGGATGGTGTGATGGAACATACATCTCTGTGCTCTGAGGAAAGGCAGGGGACCGTTTTAAGTGTCCCCCACAGCACCTGCTCGACTGTAATTGCACATTGTGCCCCTCCACAGTGGTTCAAGTTGTTTTCGAGTGTCCAAACTTTACTAGTGAGCACTGGGCAGTATTAGATTCCTCCTATATTGTGTGATGGATGTTCAACCCAGGTGTCCATGTCAGGTGAGACCGCTTTAGGCAACTAAGATGTAGTGTGCCCCAGGGAGCTATTGCAAGCTGTGTACTTACATACTCTCCGTGCTGAACCTTCGGTTGCTCATTCAGCCCTCTTGGTCTAACGGTAGACATCGCAGTGCATCGCATTCAACTTCTCCCTTAAACAATGTCACAGATGTCTTTCAACAGAGGTTAATATAAAGTAGTCAGACGTGTCAATTCTAATGGAGATGTAGCTGATTCTTGTCATTGTGTGAGACACGGAGCTTTTTCAAACGTCTTCGGGCATCTGTGGGAAACGTGACTGATGTTGAGGAATGCATCCCCTGCCTTGTTGGTTTGTCCGTACAGGCTTTGATTGCATCACCTACACCTGGGCGGTGCCTAGGGCTTCCCAAGCCGCAATTCCACGGCTCAAAAGTGGGCTACCATGTTTCATTCTGTCAACACCGTGTTGATAAAAGCCGCTAATTTAACTGTCTGTTCACTGGTACCGTTACAGTACGCTAACAGACTCAACAACATGACATGGACACTGTCCTCTAGTTGAGTTTGCAAGGTGTTGTGTCACACGTCATCTTACCTGGCCTAGTCACTCTACTTGGTCAAACTTATTGGATTTAAATAAGTACACTCTTAGAAAGAGAGCTACGTAGAACTGTGTCTTTGTGGAGCCCTCTGTAAAATGTGTTGCCTTGTCAACTTAGAAACATACATTCATCTGACTTATTTGTTGGTGCTCTGTTGACACTACCCATATTGACTGAGTTTGTATAAGCAATAAACCACAAGAGGCAATGGGTTACAGGGTTAGGGTTAGGTCTCACCCCTACATATTCCAGGGGGAAGCAAAAAATAGTTACACCCAGGGGCCCGAAAGGTGAGCTGTATAAATTCTTCCCTGACTTCTCTCAACGAGACGATCAAGCAAGCTCCTGGAAAATGTTTGCCTATTGGCTAAGAACATTTACAGAGCAATAAACATGGGCTAAATACTTCCTAGGACAGACATGACTATCAGTAGAGTATACAAATAGTTACAGAGATGTTGGCTACATGGTCGGCCATTATGTGTTAGCTATCCCTGTAGTCTCTAATATGATATTTAAGTGAATCGTATAACAAAGCACAGTAAGCACTTGGCCGAACAGGCTCATAGAGAATGCCGCAAGGCAGAGGTGGGAAGACAAAAAGAGAGACGAGTAAAAAAGGGGTGTGGTTGGCTGGATTGGGACAGCTGACGACACAGAGTGAGAAAGATCTGGACATGAGGAAGGCAGGGGAGCTTGACCGAAGACGGGGGGGGCAGGGTTAGTGGCTGTACTGGACGTCCACAACAAACGCGAGGGTTTCTATCGGACTCAGGGTGGTCTGCAGGTGACACTGGGGCATCCACTGGACCCGGTTAGAAAATAGGATGGAGAGGCACTTGGGAGAGGGGAGGCAGAAAAGGGTTAGTAGCACGCAGAGCCATATAAGCAACACAGATATTAAAACAGACCATGCCAGGCAACCAGCATCTGTATACACATCTATATATACACACAGTGCATAACAGGATATACACAAATGTATAGGAAGGATTCGCAAGCAGGCTGGAGGCTGCCTTCCTGTGTCTCTAGGTCCTGGCTAGTGATTGTAGGCTAGACTGAAAAGGTAAGTCTTAAGATCTCGCTTGAACATTTTCCTTGTTTCAGTCCTTCTGAAGTTCTCAGGCAAGGTATTCCAGAGGTTGGGGACACTCGGTACGACGTTCAGAAAGTTTTGAAACATTGTAGCAAGGGGCATCCTAGAATTCCAACACAAAACACACCAACACAAAACATAACTATCAGATGAGTTTGTGGGGCTGCTGATATAGAGGTTAATAATGCTGCCACATTGTACACAAGTAGAAAGATAGGTAAGAGTAAATGCATTGGATTGAATGTTCAGATGTCCAAATGTTGGTGGCGCATTAATACAAAAAATGACTTATGCGGTCACAGGTGTGTGGTTATAGAGTATTTTAGAACAGCTTCCAGCCAACCAGAATCACGGGACGAAACTACCCGTTGTATAATCTACTTTTTGTTCTTCAACGCATTTTGTGTACAGACCTTAGGCCGTGTTTACACTTGGCTTCTTTTTTTATGGCCGGAGCCGTTTTTGCATGCAACCCTATGGGAAAAGGCGAAAGGCGGACACCTTTTTAAAAAATGGCCGCCTTTTTAAAAAGTGCAGCTGTCACCGCCTTTTTGAGTTGAATTCCGTTTAACTTTTCAGAAAAGCGCTGTTGTGATGTCAAGCGCCTCTCTGACAGCTGACCAATCACGTTAAGCTGCTTCACGTTGTTAAGGTTACAGAATACTCCTGCAGGAAGTGCTGAGAAGACGCAGAAGCCAGCGGCTTTTTTTTCTGAAAAAGGAAGCCAAGTGTGAACACTACCTTAGTATACCACATCTGTGTTCCTGTGAGCATACTTATTCACAAAATAAGTTCCTATACTTAATTACTTACAGTAAAGTCATGCACCACTTAATTCATTTACTTAACTTAAGTCATGCAATACATCTTACAGTGTATAAAGAAAGCTTGTTTATTTTTAAGAAAAGGACACATTTGAGAGGGTTCTAGTGAATGGTGGCCTGTGTCTGATGAGTTCATGTTAAACTGTGCAGACAGCTGACTCTCCATGCTCTCCATGTGTGTAGTAGTCTGGTTCAACATGCCCCATCGTTCATGGATGAATCGTGTAATATAGGCTACTCTTTAACAGAGACACACAGCCCTGCATGTTGAAACCGAAGTGAAAAGGGGATGTTTATGGTGAAGTAATCAGAGATCCACCAGGCTAGGATGTAGAGCACAGCCCTCGTGGCTGCAGTGTTAGTGCTGTAGCTACTGTACTGTGGCTAGTTGAAGCATGTTTCTATGCTCTGCTATGGGCCATAGAGATCATTGATATCAGACAGTCTATGGTTCTCTCAATGCCATTTCATTCAGAGAGGCTTTCTTTATCTGTGAAGCTGCTCTCTCTCTCTCTCTCTCTCTCTCTCTCTCTCTCTGTCTCCGTCTCTCTGTCTCCCTGTCTCTCTCTCTCTCTCTCTCTCTCTCTCTCTCTCTCTCTCTCTCTCTCTCCTGTCTCTCTTTCATATTATTTTAATTAACAGCTGCTTTTCACTCCAGCACAACTCATCATAAACAACACACATATATTATTAATCTTCTTCAATTGTTCTGCACTGACCTATAACACTGAACGAGATATTACAGTGTGAAATAACTAATAATTAGATGCCTCTTGTTGAGTTAATGTTAGTGTTAATGGTTTTTAGATAATCAATGCGTAAATAGTTGTACATTTAAATTCAAATCAATATGCTAGCAATTGAGTAATACTTTATGCTAACAAGCAACCTCTAGTTAAGTTCGGGTCGTCTTTGAGGATTCGGAGGGCTTTGTTATCGACAGTTGTTGTGGTCTTGTGAATTTCTATGAAGAGAACCACAACACTGCATCTTATCCAGAGGGCTTGATAAAGCTACTGTCTATAGCTCATTTGCCTAATGAGGCGAAAATGCTAATGGGATCCTTGTGATTGAGGATATTGCTACCTGTATATGCTACAGCAGTGCACACTGTATTGGAGTGTGTGTGCGTGTGTGTGTGTGTGTGCGTGTGTGTGTGTGTGTGTGCGTGTGTGCGTGTGTGTGTGTGTGCGTATGTGTGTGTGTGTGTGTGGAGCATGAACATTCAGTGGTGCAGCATCTTCATGATGGACACTGACAGCCAGTCATCCATGAGCCCGGGGCCGGAACGTGACGCAGGGTTCAGAGGTTAGTGGAAGTGCAGCGCAATATCAAAGCCAAAGCTATTTTCTCTTATCGATTGTAAATAATCACTTCCCTGAAGCCAACATACACTTTATTATCATTGGTATCAAACAGATTTAAGATATCAGAGGCTGAAAATATAGATTATGATAATCTATCGATTATGCATTATAACAGATTGCAGTGTAGATTCTATGCTGAAAGATCTCCAAGCCAAGCAATTGATTTGATGTCCGCTAATGACATTGAAAATCGAAAGGAATCTCAGCCAAGATTGTAACATTTTGGTTGTTTATACAGTACTAGAGATGTCATGGTAGGAAAATTTCGTTTCACAATTATAGTGACCAAAATTATCATGGTTATCAGTATTATTGCGGTATTGTGAAATGTACTCAACATTTTCTACAACTACCTATGCACACTAAAGTCATTTCACCAAGTTTTATATTGAAAACCACAAATAAAATTACCAGCACTATGCCCTTTTTGTTTGCATAAACATTAAAATAATGCGTCTTGGAGATTGTTGCGAACTTTGGTTGATGCTGGACAGAATTTACAGTGAGTTTTTAAAAGCGCATGAATCAAACATGGTTTTAGTGATCATTTTATCGCAATACATTTAATAAAATTTTATCACGGTTTATCATTATGCCCATATCCCTATACAGAACCATGGCTTAGACATTCTGTAATTCCTCCTTTAATGGTATTTTACAAACATGATGACATACTGTTACTACATTACTGTTACATGTTGCTAAATTTGGTTGATGCTGGACAGTATTTACAGTGAGTTTTTAAAAGCGCATGAATCAAACACAGTTTTAGTCGTAATAAATTAAATTAAATTTTATCAGCATGGTTAGGAATTCTGTAATTCCTCCCGGTATTTTACAAACATGATGACATACTGTTATTCCATTAAAATTGTATAAAATATTTTCCTATTCTGCTAGTGAGATAAAATAAAACTGCAGTACAACTCAGAAGCAGTTCAAACAAGGACTAATTGGAACCTTTGCAAACCACATGCAAAGTTAACATTAAATGATGAGCAACAGCCGAAATCCTCTACATAAAACAGAGAAGGGTCCTGCAAAATGGAGGAAAGGAAACTGGATGTTGAATCAAAAACATCTCATGCATGTTTCCCGCTTTAAAGAAAGAAAACAATTTGATATTGCTGTCTGTGTATTTGTTGCGTCTGGAAGGGAGATGGTGCTTTGTGCTCTGCGCTCTGACAATGAAGCGCTGGATTTGCCAGTGACAGTGTGTCACGTCCAAATGGATCCCCCACAGCCTTGACACCAGAGCAGGGCCGTTTGATGGTTCCCAACTTTGGTGTCTTCCGTGTGATTGACAGTTTGTAGATTGCCTCCTGACCAAACATGGTGGCTGGGGAGACACAGCATAGTCAATACCCTTCCTGATGGGGTTTAAATGCCTACACTTGCATATATATATATATAGAGGGAGAGAGGGAGGGAAAGAGGGAGGGAGAAAGAGAGAGAGAGAGAGAGGAAGGGGGGGGGGGGTGCTCTGCTGTCCTCTGTTGATCTTGTTATGGAAGTAAACTTTTATGTAGGCTGCACTCTTATGTAGTTCCATGTGCTCAAACCCAGATAGAGAAAAACAGATGAGAAACCACTAGAAAAAGACAATAGAACAGATCACCCAGGCTCTCTCTCTCTCTCTCTCTCTCTGTCTTTCTCACACAAACACACACACACACACACACACACACACACACACACACACACACACCACAGAGGGACTGGCACTGAGAGTGCCCAGCACAAACAGAGGTGTGTAGCGTGAGAACCAGGAGTGCTCTGGGTTGGATGGGACGAGTGTTTGGTGATGGGGACCATTATGCCTCAGTGTTGGGGACAGGGAGGGAGAGAGGGAGGGAGAGAGAGGGAGAGGGAGGGAGAGAGAGAGAGATGGAGAAAAAAGGTTGCGAGACAGGAAAAAGTGAGAGTTGGAGAGGGAGAGAGAGAGAGCGTTCCAGAGAGATGGATGGATGGATGGATGGATGGATGGAGAGGTGAAGTGAAAGAAAGGGGTCACAGTAATCCGGACGCGAGGCCTCAGCGCTGTCCAATCACACGGACGCGAGGCCTCAGCGCTGTCCAATCACGCGGAGCATTGTTAGGGCAGCGGCCGAGGGAGAGGAAGTGGTCTGGAAAGCCCCCCCGCCAGGCTGAGAGGGGAGCTGGGAGAGAGGGGGCAGGTGGGGAGGGGTGGGGTGGGTAGGGGCTGAGGGGAGGGGAGGAGGAGGAGGGAGAGAGAGAGAGAGAGGGGGCAGGTGGGGAGGGGAGGGGTGGGTAGGGGCTGAGGGGAGGGGAGAGGAGGAGGAGGAGGGAGAGAGGGGGAAGGGGTGAGGGGAGAGAGGAGGGAGAGAGGGGAGGGAGAGAGGGGTGAGGGGAGAGAGGAGGGAGAGAGGGGGCAGGGGAGATGGGGGAGGAGGAGGGAGAGAGGAGGCAGGGGTGAGGGGAGGGGTGGGGTGGGGTGGGTAGGGGCTGAGGGGAGGGGAGAGGAGGAGGAGGAGGGAGAGAGGGGGGGCAGGGGTGAGGGGAGAGGAGGAGGAAGAGAGGGGAGAGAGGAGGGAGAGAGGGGGCAGGGGAGATGGGGGAGGAGGAGGGAGAGAGGAGGGAGAGAGAGGTGAGAGGAGGAGGGAGAGAGGGGGTAGGGGTGAGGGGAGAGGAGGAGGGAGAGAGGGGTGAGAGGAGGAGGGAGAGAGGGGTGAGAGGAGGAGGAGGGAGAGAGGGGTGAGAGGAGGAGGGAGAGCCATGTGGGAATTGTCCAGGCCGGTCCATGGTACTCCCGCGTAGGTCATCTATGAAATGCTCTTGTTTGCTTCTTCCGAGCACGGATGAAGGCTTTATATTTCTCTCTCTCTCTCTCTCTCTCTCTCTCTCTCTCTCTCTCTCTCTCCCCGGGTCCCCAAGTGTTCTCCTCTGTTTTTCTTCTGTTTTTCATTTGCCGGTAGTAATCCTGGAGATTATTGTGACAGTTTCCGGATTTGGCTGGGAAGAAAAAGAGAAAGAAATAACATAAAAAATGAAATAACAAAAGAAAGTGTTGACGTTGGATTGTCATTGTTTATAAGCAAGGTGGCAGACAGACGGGAGAAAAGGTCATTCTATTTCACTTGACCAGAGGGGTATTATGTGCAGGGAGATTGGAGCGTATTGCTTTTGTGACCAGAGCAAGGACTCAGCTGGGCGTCTGGATAGGTGACCTCGGTGGCAAAGAGGGGGAATGGACACAAAACACCCCAGGGAAGCTTCCCTCCTTCTTAATGTACCTAAACAGACACACAACCCCAAATGGAAACAATTAGGAAGTGTGATGTTACACATGAACAAACTATACAAGTGTTTTGATCATTGTGGAAGGCTTTGTGAAGCCGACATCCAGCTGCGACTGAGGGATTATCCAAATGACTCCAGTAGGAGACAAATTGTTGACAGGGATATTATGGGACTATAATACTGATCACAAAATGTCAACCTCAAAATATGTCTGATAATAGTTTTAGATTAGATTCATTTTCAATCCTATCTTCCGTCTACATTATTACATTGGAATATTGTAAGAGGGGAAATACATCATATTTTCAGCATCTGTAGTGCCGCCCCTGTGTGATCTTGGTTTTGTGGAGCGGTGAGCGGCGCCTCTCTGGAAAGAGTTGATCAGCTGCCACCTGCTGGTGACAGGCGAGATTGCCAAAGAAAGAAGGGGAAAAAAAGTGGACGTCATATACTATGATGCAGGTGCCTCACAGTGAATTAAGGCTGTTTTGCAGAAGCTGGAACTATAAACTGTAAAAGCTAAAATAGTTTAAGATGAAGATTTAAAAAAATAATAATTAAAGAGGGAATGTTACAAATTGAAATTGAATAAACTTATTTACAGTAATTTTTGTTATGGAATTATTACAAAGTATGGAAAATCCCATTGGTTACAGTATTACCTTTTTCAGTCTATAGCACATATAAAAACACATTTATCACAATTTCTTATAACAGACTTGTAATGTATGCAATGTAATGTTACATCCTTACAGATATCAACCCTTTGCAGCTAAAAAAACATTATCAACGAAGTCTATTAATACTCCAGGCACAAAAATCTGATTCTTAAGAATATCAAGATATAACAGAACTGTGAGTTCATGCACACTCATTCAACACACCGTACTTGAGAAGAACACTCATTTGCTGGTGCTGTCCAATAACACATTGTGGTTAGCAGATCAAATGAAAACAAGTGCACTTTTCATATTAACCACGGAGGATATCAGAATACCACATAATATCACAATACCACACACAGGACACTTCAATATCACAATACCACACACAGGACACCTCAATATCACAATACCACACACAGGACACTTCAATATCACAATACCACACACAGGATACCTCAATATCACAATACCACACACAGGACACCTCAATATCACAATACCACACACAGGATACCTCAATATCACAATACCACACACAGGATACCTCAATATCACAATACCACACACAGGACACCTCAATATCACAATACCACACACAGGACACCTCAATATCACAATACCACACACAGGATACCTCAATATCACAATACCACACACCGGACACCTCAATATCACAATACCACACACAGGACACCTCAATATCACAATACCACACACAGGATACCTCAATATCACAATACCACACACAGGACACCTCAATATCACAATACCACACACAGGATACCTCAATATCACAATACCACACACAGGATACCTCAATATCACAATACCACACACCGGACACCTCAATATCACAATACCACACACAGGACACCTCAATATCACAATACCACACACAGGATACCTCAATATCACAATACCACACACAGGACACCTCAATATCACAATACCACACACAGGACACTTCAATATCACAATACCAGACACAGGATACGTCAATATCACAATACCACACACAGGACACCTCAATATCACAATACCACACACAGGACACCTCAATATCACAATACCACACACAGGACACCTCAATATCACAATACCACACACAGGATACCTCAATATCACAATACCACACACAGGACACCTCAATATCACAATACCACACACACAGACGTATTGTCATCTCATCTACACCCCTGAGCAGGGGGAGGTCTTGACTCTGAAACATTACTGTTGATTAGTTAACCTTTTAGAGTCCAGGCCTCTTTTAATAGGTCTCTCAGCCATTGGCTCCCATTCCTTCTCCCTGTCAGTAAATCAATAGCAGCGTAAGAGGTTAAGTTTGAAAAAGGAACCTTTCATCTCTCGCTGATGCAATAATGGTTTCTATCCTGAAGGTTGAAATCTGGTTGATACCTGTGCCGTCTTTCCTATCTGTCTTTGGTGTGTGTGTATGTGTGTGTGTGTGTGTGTGTGTGTGTGTGTGTGCGTGCGGGCGTGCGTGTGTGATACCTACAGTACAAGTGCTTGGTGTGTGTATGACGACGTGTGTGTGTGTGTGATGTGTGTGTGTGATGTGTGTGTGCGCGTGTGTGTGTGTGTGTGTGAGATGTATGTGTGTGTGTGTGTGCGTGCGTGTGCGTGTGCGTGTGCGTGTGCGCGTGTGTGTGTGTGTGTGTGTGTGTCTGTGTCCATCCTCCAGAGTGCAGCATCATGTGCTGCAGTCATCCGGACCGTCTTGTGTGTGACCCCTGGAGCCCTGTGGTCCCTGGGTTCCTGTGTAGGGCTTGTATGACAGCAGGACAGGACAACAGCACAGGAGCTGGAGCTGCCCCA
>NC_140241.1:2971762-3006762 GCF_949987555.1 Borostomias antarcticus
ATTCATCTGCCCATTGATTCATGAGGAATGGAAGGTCAAAGGTCAAACTTTATTGTAGGCCAACCAGCAAACAAATAAATACTTGGGAGGGAGTCTTTCCACTGCTATAGCTTGGATCCAGTGACCCATTGGGACCTTCACAACAGGTGTGGTAACGGTAAGCCGAACAATTCTCTTAACTTTGGGTTTAGCTGATGTACATGCACTGTCCCGAGCTGTATGAAAGTACCACACCCCCTTCATTAGATTGTGACACTTCATGTATCACATCCTGGTTATTATAAGTAGTTTAAATGTATTTATTCACAAAGAAAGTCACTGATTGGGCTGTTGAGGCTCTACAGTATGATTGTCTGTCATGTATGTCCAGCCGGTGACAGAAACGCACTAGTTAACCGCACTTTATGTGAGCTCAGAGGTGTCAGCGATGGGACAGGAGAATATACCGCGGTGACAATCACAACCACGGCTTTTACAGACCCGACTGGCACTTATTTCCCCTAATAAAATGTCAGCTCATGTAAATGTATGCTGTAGTAGTCAAATCAACATTTCATCCACTCATCAACATCTAGGCCTGTATTGTGTCGTTTCCCATTGAACAGCAAGAGGGTTTTGAGTCGATAATTCTTGATATCAGAAACACCCTTCTGTCCGCCAACAATTGTGAGGTGGAAAGAAAAAGTCATGGCTTTAAACATCTTGTTTACCGACTGTCATTTATACTCTGTGCGCGGTATATCCAGGGAACGGCCTCACATTTCAAAAACTCCCCTGCCATTTCAGAAATAATTGGCTAGTTGCTCGTGTCGAGTGAAGCTCCATACCGTCGAATTTCCTCACGCCGTAACGCGCTGCCCAGGGTTTCTGTTATTTCCTGCTGACATTATGTCAACGTGTAAGTGTCAGCAACAATAACAATAAAATCAATCCCGGAGAGTGATTGAGATCTTACTTCAGTCCGTGTGCAACATAAAATACAATTCCGCAAGCCTCAATACCGTACGCTTTGACATTTTGTATTTGAGCTCTGGGGTGGCTCACTTTTCAATTATCATTTGCATACAGTGAACTAATAAAATGACATCGCCGTGGTTTATGAAAGTATCTGGTTGACTTGCGAGTGCAGGGAGAGGTGTTACAGTGGTGGTTTAATAGTTTAATAGCTACAGTATTGACCTCCGTGGACGGACACTCTCCCCATTTTGGCTCGGGTCAATATGGCGTGCCGACAACTGCTGAGTCAACACAATTTACCGTACAATCCATCAACACGGTTTGGTTTTCTCCAGAGGCATGGCTCCGCATTTATCTCCTTATTTTATCCGTCTCCAAATGGACAAACAACAACAAATTGTTGTAACCTCTGATGATAAGTGAAGAACCACTTACAGAACCCTAAACTGGAAGCTACAGGCAGGAACGTCTCTTCTCCCTCGCTTGTGTTTCGTTTCTGCCCGCCCCCCTGGTAACCAAATTGTTGACATTTTAATTCCTTTTACTTTACTTTTTAATTTCCTGCACTTTTTATTTTTATTTTGTAATCTGTGTCTTTGTACGTATCTATATTTGCACTATTGTTATGCTTTTGTTTCCAATCTTTTGCTTTTATCTGTACAGCACTTTGGTTCAGCCACAGCTGTTTGTAAATGTGCTATAGAAATAGAATTGACTTGACTTGGAATTAAATGACTTAAATTAAATGACTTAAGTTGGAATTCCACTCCAGCCACTCCAGTAGGCCTACAGAAAGACATCTGCTATTTTCATTAGACGTCATCAGCGGTGATGATGGAATATTTCTCCGTGGCGCAGGACTCCGTCGGGTAATTGAACAGGCGGATCACAGTCAGTCTCCACCTCTTCCACGCTCAGTCTACCCCTGCGGGCGGAGGGGTAATGATGGCCACAGCAGAGATGTGGAGAATCCTATCCGTGCTAAATGAAGCATTTGGCTGCAAGGCTCCACAACGTCTTGTAATTCCTCCTTCATAGGTTTCCAATGCAACTGACTCGTCTTCTTCTTGGTTGCAGATAAGACAAAGGGGACAGAGACCTCCCCCCACACTGACCCCATTATCATCTCATCTTAATCCCCACTATCTATCTGGGTGATGGAATGAGTACAAGGGAGATACGCCCCATCTCCTGATCAAACAGGAGCCATTTTACCATCTTCCTCTTCACTTTTAATTCTGCTTTAGTCTCTCTCTCTCTCTCTCTCTCTCTCTCTCTCCCCCACCCCCTTGGGAAGGCTGGACCACCATGTAGACCCTAGCCAGTAGAATGAGCCGGACAACCATAAACCCAGTAGAACAAACTACTCCGCGCCCCACGACAAGCTGTGGAAGGCTGGACCACCATGAAGACAGTAGCCGGTAGAATGACCCTCCTCACTACCAGGAAGACAGTAGAATAAAGTGCCTCATGTCCTCACGACCTGGTGGTGTCACTCCAGCACGCATCAGATAGCCCACCGGCGGTCGCCACGGCCTGCCTCTCGTCCAGGTTACCGATCCGTCAACCTTAATGGGCCCGCTAAATAAACGGAAGCACCAACGGGACACATCTCCAGCAGTTATTTCATAGCTTCACTTTAAAAGATAATGTTTCCCAGCCGGGTTTCTCTCCCCAGGGTTGCGGATAGATGCGACCAGAGATGTGGACAGGTCATGTGGGGAGGGGGGGGGTAGCTTTCTCTTTCTGATTAATGGGGGGGTCAGGGGCCGACACAGATGTTTTAATTTGATTCGACGGAGAGATAAGAGAAAAAAGAGAGGTAAAAAAAACACAAAACACGAAAATACACCACATACTTTCAAGAGGGCGTTTTCAGCCGTAGCCCCACCCCCCCCACCCCCGTAACTCCCCGTGATGGCTCCTCCGGGAGAGCGAGAGTGTCTCCTAGCCGCTCCCTGTCCACTCTAATCCCATCACGTAGATGGAGGGACGCTTAAACCGCCGGCGTCACCCCCGTAATAAAATATCTCCACCGTGCATCTGATCAATGAGGAGAAAGAGCCCACAAGCTGCTGAGGGTTAATGTGGACCATTTCACTTAAATACCAAATGATTGACTCTTGGGAGGGGAGGGAGGGAGGGAGGGAGGACCCGGGAATGCTCCGAGTGGAGGGGAGGGGAGGGGGTATCAAATGACCGCCTTTGCATACGGAGAGAGGAGGAAATCTATCATGGGGAGACCCCCTGCTCCTTGGACACTGGGCCAGCGCTAATGCAGTAATTGCGACGGTAATGACACACCAATCAGGGAGTGATTAGATAGGAGGGGTGGATAGGGGTGATTTGGGGCTTTTCTCTCAGTGGGCCTCCGGTCAGTGAGTGAGTGAGTGAGTGAGGGAGAGGGAGGACTGGTGTCCGGTGCAACATGGTCTGTTATGCGCTCAGAATCGCTAAGAAGGGGATTGAGTGTCACTTAAAAGGATTTCCCTTCATGATGCAACTGCCAATAACACTAATAACTGATGGATGGATGGATGGAAAGATAGATAGATTAACAGACAGACAGACAGACAGACAGACAGACAGACAGACAGACAGACAGATAGACAGACAGACAGACAGACAGACAGACAGACAGACAGACAGACAGACAGACAGACAGACAGACAGGCAGACAGACAGACAGACAGACAGAGGGATGGATGGATGGTTAAATCTACTGTATTAGTTGCATGTTTTAAGTCAGGAAGATGTCTAAAGCTGTATGTTTGAATTCGGTTGAATTTCAATGTTAGCGTCACGTAACGTAACTGAGGAGAAAACATCCCGTAAACTCCGCCCACAGACAGTGGACAGTCAGACGGTGCTCTTTTACCTTCGTTATTTTAAATGGCCGCCAGAAGACAGACGGATCGAACCCCAGTTGGATTGAACCCCAGCCGCTGACTCGATCGCAACAACCCACTGACTGCGTCTTATAGACGTCCCGGCTGTCCCCTTGTCTGGCTCCCTCCTCGTACCGCTGTCTGGGCCCCTGCGTCGGCTGAGCTAGCATCTGTGAACACTGATACTCCATTGATCCGGGGCCCGTTTGTAATGGACTCCCATAACAACTCTATCACCACTGGCGCCTGATTGGTTTGTGTGGCTACAAAATTAGCTGCAAAGGAGCCAGCTCTGTCAATATTCATTCCACCGACAGAGATTACATGTTACAGGAGAACAAAGGTGTTCTCCCGGCCGAGTCGGACAACTTAACTCCTCGTCTCGTAAAATTTAAGCCACGTATTGATCGGCCTCTTGTATTGTGCTGAAGAATAAGAACAGGGAGGAAAAATACCCACAATGCCTCAGTCTCTCTCTCTCTCTGTCTCTCTCTCTCTCTCTCTCTCTCTCCCCCCCTCTCTCTCTGTCTTTATCTCTAACACACACACACACACACACACACACGCACACACACACACACACACACACACACACACACACACACACACACACACACACACACACACACACACCCCGATCTCTCTGAACTGGAGTTCACAGGGATCTGTGCATTTCTCTTCTTTTCTATAGCACAAAGTGTTCAGCAACATAAGGTAAATTAAATCAATGAATTCCTGCTGCCAGATGGGTGCTTTAACAGTCAGTTAGCCTTTAGATAATTGAGGCGTTGACTCCGGAATCATAAAACGGATGGCTTGTTTATACATTTTGCCGGAATAGATCAGCAAGGTTAAATAAATGAAATCCCATTTGTCAGGCGGTAATAAATGGGGCCCCCCCTTCCGCAAACAGCTCTGTTTGGCCTAATAAATAGGGGGGGATGTATCAGGCTTCCGCCATTGATAGGGTTACAGCTTAATGAAATGCTCTTTCCTCTGCTTGTTTTCTGCCTCCTCCTGCACACTGTGATAAGTAGCGAACCAATGAAGCTTGTAATTACAATCTTACAGAGAACCCGGCCAATCTGTGTATAAATCTCGCCATCCAATTACAAGATGTAATAATTTTGCAGTCAAGCTGGTAATGAGGTCTAATACTCATGCATGTGATAATCCCCCCTGGATGCTGACTCTATCAGATGTTAGCTTTGTAATTATACTGGCACAAAATCATTATTTCATGTTCAGCAGAAAAATGAGGTTGGTTGGGAAGTTAATTTTCTCTATGCTCTGTGAAGCATAGACCAAATTTTAATGATTTAATCATTACCACTATATTGTTTTGCAATTGACCCATGTTACTTGTGTGTGGAAACATTTCACACATTTACGAGTCCCTGCCAGGAAGTAAAGCTCGCCAGGTAGTCACCTTTTTATATCATAATTATGCCACAATAAAACTATTATGCTAATGACGGGGAAATCTATATTGCAACGCCGCTGTGTCATTTAACAACTCTATGGAATATAAATCACATTTTTAATTGTGACTGGTTAACATTCCCACATTATTGCCTTGTATTTCATTGTGCCACTGCCATCCTTTTTTTTCTGGCGTTCTCAAAGGCTTGACCTCATTGGTTTAGAAAAAGGTCAACCAATACCGATCTGTGAACCTCCAACAGTTTTCTGTTGACGTTCAGATCTCCAACCACAACCACAGAGACAAAGCCTGCATCAGGAGTATCTTCATCCTCATTAAGCGTTCAATTTAGGAGGACAAGCTAGTATTTTAAACATGAACAACTTGAATTTGAATCCAATAGTTGGCGGCAAACGCGGTGCGAGTCTGATAGATGGTCTTCCTCAAACCACCTCACTTATCTACATCTAAACGGCTCCCTGTGCTGTTCCTGCTCCACAGAGACAAAGAGAGAGCGGGTTATCTGCAGCGTGTTGTTGTTTCGTGGTCCGGCGGTGCGATTGGCAGGGGTCCCCCCCTCTGTCCTGTCCCCCCCCCCCCCCCTGCTGTGCGCGTATCCTCACTCTTAACGTATTCACGTTGCCGTCGAGGCCACGGCAAGCGGTGGTTGTGAGCTGATAAACCTGCCGAGGTACAAGATGTCCGCCGGCGGAAAGGGCCGCACGGGGACACGGAGGCGTCGGGGGGTGCGGCGATGGTGTCAGCGGGGAAGTAAAAAAACGTGGCACGGCACGGCGATACGCATCTGAGCTCAGCTGTACAGGGGTCATAGGTCGTAGCTGGCAGAGCGGACGGTACGGACGGTAATAGAGATGATTGATTATAGGGGGGGCCGGGCGGATGCCGGCCGAGGCAGGGGGGGATTATTAAACGCGTGATCCGGGGGCTTTTCCAAAGGTGTTCTGGGTAATAATCAGATGAGACGCGACAAAGGTCAGCACACATACCACTTTTTTTATGCCTTAATCTGAAACTCCTAAAATGTCATAGATTGGTGGATACGAGTTGTTCTAACTGAGGTGTAATGCTGATATACTCACAGCTTAGTGAGTCCTCTATCTGCAAACGGCATAAAGAGCAGATCTATCATATAAACACATCTATGGTGTGCACTGTATTATGAATACAGCCCATACAGTATTCAGGCAACATGTTATCCTTGATAAACAATATTTTGACACCTACAGTATACATGCCAGCATTTTGTCCGAATTGTAGACGCCCAAGTAAATACATTCAGTTCCTTATACATTGCGTCACCTTTTAATGGACTGTTTACTCTAGACCCACAATTCAATCTTTACTATCAATTATTATTTTTATTACTATAAGTCTCATACAGTAGGCAAGTGTTCAACTTTATCTATTCACTTTTCTTTGGGTTGACCCACATACTGTATCTGAGAGGTCTCCCTTGCAAAAAGACTATTGAGTACAACGTTTTGGTCACATTAGACCTTCATCAGGTGACAATCAGTAATAATCCAGCCATACAGGCCCAGATTCAGATAACCCAAATTATGCAGGTGTGTTTATACCGAGTCAGACAACATGTAAACCAACATCCTGGTCTTTACAATGCTTCGCTCCTTATTGTCAAACGCCGAATCTGGGGTTGGGTGAGGGAACCACATCTAAGTGGATCATATTTTCATACGAGACTCTGCTAGACTGATATTGAAATTAACATTCACTGTGCAGTGAGGCATGCTGGGCCTTCTCGCACATGATGGATGTACGTTGCATTCCGAGGTGATAACAGTCATTATTTGATGAGCAACCATCCATTGTATTGCATATTATTTAGCGTTTCCAGTAAATCAGGTATCGTGAATTTGTTTTCAGATATCTACACAGTACATCAAACTCTCTCTCTATCCCTCCTCCCCCTTTCTCTCTCTCTCTCTCCCTCTCTCTCCCTCTCTCATATGTAATTTGATATTAGTGATGTAGCGTTTCCTATCCTTACACATTCAATGAGACTTCCCCATCTTATTGTTCCGTCCCAGTGGGCTCTGCACACGCACAAAAGGCTGCTTTAAATTCCAGGAAGAGCCACTGTTTTGGGAGCAGCATCACAGCCTTTTACACCCCATCCCCTATTTCCTATTAACTGTTATTTAAATGTTGTCAGTCAAACCCCCGTGTGCGTCTGGCATCCATGCCATGTGAAATTTATTTATTGAAAGTTTTCGTCACACATGGAAAGTTAAGCAGATGGTGCAGCCGCGCAGATGCACGTGCACGCGCGCACACACACACACATGCACGCACGTGCGCACACACACACACACACACACACACACACACACACACACACACACACACACACACACACACAACCCAGCGAGTGAGAGCATGGCTCCCCCCCCTCATCCCCTCCCATCTCTGTGTTATGTTTTATTTTTATGCCTGGCTGTCGTCGGACACCAACGCGCTTGTCTCACCATTTTAAAGAGATCTAATCAGTAGTGTGTTCAACAAGAGTAGATCTTTTATGCATTGGGTGTTACGACATGCGAATCACTGCTATAGATCACTAGAATAAACAACTCAGGCCTTATTCAATTACAACAGCTGGTGCCTCTTTTATCTGCTTGTGACATCATTTCAATCAAAATGTAAAATAATCCAATCCAATAGATGCAATAGCTGTGATAGGATACAGACTGATGCACTTAGTTGTTTAATAAAAATACACGACATTCTGCCGGTGACAACCAGAAGTTCCCAATCCAAAACTCCATTACCTTGGATAATAGTATTCAAAACCTGAATTGAAAGGAAGGGAGATTGTCTATTATGTTTTTATTAGTCAAAGTTGTTTTTGAGGATACAGCCTGCTGCACTTTTGCTCATTTAATTAACGGGGGAATAAAATTATTCTTCCTGCAGACATCTCGATTTTGTCTTAGCAACAGCAATTACCGTGTAGAGTCACACTTAGAGGAACTGAAAAGTCCACAATGCCTTTATTAATAATAGGGAGTTAATATAAACGTTCTAAGTTATGGATGTGAGATCGCAATGGGATACAGGCCACTGCACTTTTGCCTGTTTCATTAACAAAGCGGAATGCACTCTGACAGAGATTTGAAACGTACAGAAGAAGAGTGATTTCTCTTCAATAATAATGTTCGTGAAAATTGAATGTAGGAGAATGTACAACAATGTTAATAATACGACTTGGCCTATCTACAATGGTGTAATCTAATAGAATGCAATTAATTTAGGACACAGGCTACTGCACCTTTAAGTCATTTAATTAACGCGTGGTGTGTTTTATAGAGGATGGAATAAAAAGACTTATACCCTCACCCCCGACACCCCCTTCGACCATGAGATGATGTCTCTAAGCTCACTGCAAGGTAAACTAACGTACGTTTTCAACCGGATCTCAAGCTAATTTTAGCCAACAGTCTGATGTTCCAATGACGATCATAACATTGTGAGTTAAACTTCCCACCTTGGATAAATAGCTTTCTGATGTTGTGTACAGGTAATGCAAACTCAATGTGGGTTCTTTGAGGGAAATTACTGTGTGTATGTGTATATAAATATCTTGATGCTTGTCCTTCACCACAATGACAAAGCCAGGATGAGCCTGCCAGGCAGCCAGGCCTTGGAGGCTGTTTGGAACCACGATCTCAAGGCCTGTTAACGCTGCCATGACACCGCAGGGTTCAGGCAGGAAGGCGATCCTGCTGAGCACTTTTGTCTGACCAGTTGCGCAACAGAGTACAATCCTCTCTGGTGACACTGGTAAGACTGTACTCATACTTTTCTGTAGGGTTATTTCACCCTCAAAGGCCTGCATATTTCATATCTGCTCTAGTCATTGTTTTTGAAATGTTTATATATGTGGTAGGTGTTTCTTCTTGGCGGTGCAGGGATACCATTCGCAAAGATACAGTATCTTAACATTATACCGTACTGTACATGTGTTCTGTGGCTGTTCAACAGTAGACAGCTTAATTACAGGATGCCGTTCCTTTTTTGATGATTCTGAGAAGCATGGGGGATGATCCTGCATGACTTAACTCATTGTCAACATTGGAAACGTATCATCTGTTGCTGGGGAAATGTGTTTTTTTGTGCTTCTGCTGTGCTCTGGAGTAGGGGAAGATTCAATTGTTGGGTAATGTAACTTTGGTTGCCTGCAATCACCTGCCCCTGCAACTTTGTGACACCTCCACAAATCATAGATAGCACCCATAACCAGGGCACGTGCGTGGCCTAATGGCATAGAACATGCACAAAACTCCTTTCTCATTGAAATGTCCCAACATTGATTCCATCCCCCCCTCTACACACGCACAGTAAAGGTTATATTCGTAAGGTGAGGAAGGCAAGACAGCTTTTTTTTTCTTCTTTTTTTTCCGCCCAAACAAGCATTTTATAATTCATCACGCAGGTTTGACAGATGAGTCCTGCTGGAGAATATTAGAAAATGTCTCAAATCTCATATATATGCTAATAGTATGCGAGGACTGGTTGGGTAGTGTGGCAGACTTTTTAATCTGCCCTGACCACTCAGAAAAGTGGAGGAGACAAGCCGTTGTTGCACTCAACAATTTAGGATCAAACAACCACGTTCTGGGAAGATAGAAGACAAAAAAGAGAACGGCGGAAGACAAAAAGGCCAAGAAAAGAGACTTGTTGTCTAATTTAACAGCTGTGTAATAACACATTGCAGAAACAGCCATTTGACGACATTAGACGTTGGATTACAGTCGTATTACTGTTGCGTTGTCCCCCTCAGTTACACCCGCCTTTGTTTTCATTTTCATTCATGACATTTTCTGCTCTGCATGAACGCATAATACATTCACGTAAAGATGGAAGCTTGTAATAAAGGTATTACTTTGATAAACATATCCAATGCCTTTTATACTCATAAAAGCATTAGGTATGTATACTCTTATAAATAAACTGATTTGAATATTTCTCACTTGTACCAGTGCAATACAGTACAGTAATACCAACATGACAGTTAGGCACTAGTGCACTAGCATGCAATCTACTCGAGATAAAACAAAACCAAAACAGGTTGCAGAAATTGAATCTTGTGACATTTTGATGTTTTCCCAGTTTCGTAAGCGTAAGCAGTGGTGTGTTAACCCAATCAAATTACAAATAGCATAGAAACGGAACCCCCACAGTACAAATCAAAGTTGTCTACATTTGATACTTGTCGACTGCATACAACAATGCTGTGTTTACTATGAGGTCCTGTTTTTAGAGGCTTAGTACATTTACTTTACATAAATTGATACTGGGAGCAGTTAAAACTATTAACTAATAATGGAGCTTCTCAATGTACAAAAAAAGCTACTTTAAGTCTTTGAGGCTAACAAGAAAAGAGTCCACCTTACTGTTCATTTTTTAAAACCTGTTCACGTTTATGCAAAACAGCACACTAAAAATGATAACACAATCAGTCAAAGCCCATGATTCCCTGCTCTATTGGAGCTTGTGATGAAGTATTAATAGCACGATGGCTGGTGCTTTATTTTTCATAAATTACACATGTCAAAGATAAAGCCTTCGTTTAGCACATTGAGGTGGCTGAGAGAAATGATGAGCTTGCCTCGCTGAGAGGTTTCCTGGGTTTAAAAAACAGATTCAAAGTACTGAACGGTGAGTCACATAACCCAACCCTTTCTTTACACAGTTGTACTTGGACTGGATGTGCAAGTCTCACACGTGAGTATTGTGGCATAGATGGTTTGGAACCTCACTCTTACACTAGAAGCTGAAACATTATTCCTGGCACCATGATGATGTTATCTTCGTCTAATGGTAGATGTTTGTGTACAGTCGCCGTGGTCCGCAGTGGCTGCATGGAACTATCTGTCTGTCTGTCTGTCTGTCTGTCTGTCTGTCTGTCTGTCTGTCTGTCTGTCTGTCTGTCCGTCCGTCCGTCCAGGTAGATACAGTAGATATGCGCTTTATTGCAACTCTCCTTTTTAAAAGCATAATTTTGCTCTGATCGTGCGAAAACTA
Organism: Borostomias antarcticus; assembly: GCF_949987555.1. NCBI lineage: Eukaryota > Metazoa > Chordata > Actinopteri > Stomiiformes > Stomiidae > Borostomias > Borostomias antarcticus. The sequence goes on from NC_140241.1 coordinate 2,983,097, forward strand.
TAATGGGATGAACGGAGCGCATCGCCAAGGGACAGCTTACGATGGGTTCAGACCGCCCTTCAGAAAGTATCCCTTGGCTGTGGTATACCTTGGCTAAGAAGGCTCTGGGAAACAGCGCTTCGGCTCCAGGGAGGGCTTACGATGTATCTTCGGAAGGTACATGGTAAGCCCGATTTACGATGTACCTTGGGTGGAGCCGTTTCCCAGAGCCTTCTAAGCCAAGGTATACCTTAGCCAAGAAGGCTTTGGGAAACGCCGCGCCAACTAGAGGGGGACCTAACGACGTATCTTACGATGAACGTAGCGCTACGATGCCTCTGGGAAACGCACCACAGAGCTGTTCCTGAGGGATGCATCACATTGATAGAGGGTCTTCTTCACTGGCGTCGCGGACCCTCTTTACTGGCGTAGTGGACCCTCTTCACTGGCGTAGCGGACCTTCTTCACTGGCGTAGCGGACCCTCTTCACTGGCGTAGCGGACCTTCTTCACTGGCGTAGCGGACCCCCCCACACCTCCCGCGATCCAGGGGAGCCCTGGAGCATAGGAGTCCCCACTAGACTAAACATTTAATACACTAAACATTTTAAAGTGTTGGTATTTTACACACAAAAAAAACACACTTGACCAGCGATTTTCTTTTCTGCTTCTCTGTGAACCTTTGCGTGCAACAGACATGGACCTGTCGGAGTCCACAACCCAGACTTGTCAGCAGGTTTGCTTTCCAGATCTTGTCCTCTGAAATGCTCAACTATAGTTACAGCACTAAAATTGTTTTCAACAATAGGCAGGGCATTTCCTGCGTAGACAAAACCAACAAAGACACAAAAAAACTACTCCAACCTGTTCACATTTTGTATTTTGTCGTCTCGCACCGGGCGACAGCCGAAGGGGGGGGGGGACTTTAGGTTCCCCGGTGTCACATTGTGAGTGAGTGAGTCAGAGAGTGAGTGAGTCAGTCAGTACCCCCGTAGTACCACAATCCACCACAAAAGGGGCGCCTTTCCAATGCATTTTTCCATTGACATGTACATTTAGATGTTTACATCAAACACTATGCTTGATGTCTCAGTATAGTCTCAGACAAGTTTACTCGGGAAACCATGTACTTTCAACATCCGCAGAGAGTAGAGCTTGAGGTGTTTAGTAGAGATAGATATGTCTGTATTTCAACATTCATTATAGGACTTTAGACCATACAGGGGCATGGACTTGTTTGCCCACTAGATGGAGACGTTATTGTCCTCTTACTCAGTGTGTCGTTCGCGGTAGTGGGGAAAAGAAGATGAGATAAGATAGGACTTTATTGATCTCCCCAGGGGGAAATTAGGCGTTTCAGCATTGAAAAAATACAGAAAGATTGGAAAGAAGAGAGAACTAGATTCAGTAACTGTACAGTATATAATAAAATAAGATATATATGTACCCGCATACATTCAGTCTGTATAAATATATATAACTATACAAGTATATAAGTCAAGGAGTATACATACATACATGCATACATGCATACATACATACATACATACATACATGCATACATGCATACATGCATACATGCATACATACATACATACATACAGTCTGTCTGGATATATATATGGAAATACACATGTATACATACATACGTGCACACCTCTATGACACACGGAACGCTCAGGCACTGTTATACAGTCTGATGGCCGCTGGCACAAAGGAACGTCTGAACCGCTTCGTATTGCACCTGGGTGGGAGGAGCCTGTGGCTGAAGGTGCTCCCCATCTGCCACAGCTCGCCATGGAGGGGATGGGGGGGGGTTGTCTAGGATAGACTTCAATTTGTCCCTCATTCTCCTCTCTGCCACAGTTTCTAGAGTGTCCAGTTGTTGCCCCAGGACAGAGCCAGCCGTCCTCACCAGCTTGTTCATCTTGTTTGACTCCCCAATCTTGATGCTGCCTCCCCAGCAGGCGACAGCAAAGAACAGTGTACTGGCTACCACAGACTGGTAGAACATCCTTAGAACATCCTCAATAGCCTGTTACACACATCAATGGACCTGAGCCTCCTGAGGAAGAACAGTCTTCTCTGTCCTTTCCTGTAGAGGGCCTCGGTGTTGTCAGTCCAGAACAGTTTGTTGTTCAGGTGCACTCACAGGAACTTGTATGAGTCCACCATCTCAACCTCCTCCCGTTGATGGTGATGGGGTTGGAAGCTTCCTGTTCTTTCTGAAGTCCACAACCAGTTCCTTAGTCCTGCTGATGTTGATTTGGAGCTTGTTCTCCTCAGACCATTCAACAAATCTCCAGACCACATCTCTGTACTCCTCCTCATCGTCTTCCCTAATGCAGCCCACAATAGAGGAGTCGTCCCAGAACTTCTGGAGGTGGCACGCTCCACAGTTGTGGCTGAAGTCGGAGGTGCAGAGGGTGAACAGGAAAGGAGACAGGACTGTTCCTTGGGGGGCACCCGTGTTGCTAGTCACCACATCGGACAGGCATAGCAGAGGGGCATACTGTGGCCTTCCAGTGAGGTAGTCAGTGATCCAGGTCACCATGTCCTGGTCTACCTGCATGACTCGGAGCTTCTCCGCGAGCTGGAGGGGGAGGATGGTGTTGAATGCACTGGAGAAGTCAAAGAACATTACTCTCACTCAACTTCCTGGCCCCTCCAGGTGTGAATAGGCTCTGGGGAGTAGGTAGATGATAGCGTTGACCATGCTGATTCAGGCCTGGTACGCAAACTGCACGGGGTCCAGGAAGTCGCTCGCTGTGGGCCTCAAGCGCTGGGGCGAGGGTGATGAGCTGCCAGCTAGCCTCACAGGGGAGGAAGGGGCCAGGGGTGGGAGGCGTTGGGCTGCCTTCTAGCCTCACAAGGGTGAGGGCAGGGGGCTGTGTCGAACCTGTTAAAGAACTGGTTCAGCTCGTTGGCACATTCTTGACTCCCCTCCACAGTTGGGCCTGAAGTACCCAGCCCTGTGGTTCTCTTCATCCCCTCCCACACTTCCTTGGTGCTGCTCAGGTCCAGTTTGCTCTTCACCCTCTCGCTGTGGTTCTTTTTGGTTCTCCACAGCTCCCTGTTCAGTTTCTTCTGGACTGACCTGGCCGCCTCTCTGTCCTTCGCCATGAAGGCCCTCTTTTTCCTCTTAAGCAGGGCTTTAATGTCCATGGTTTGTTGTTAGGGAAGCTGCATACCTTTTTCGTGGGTATGATTACATTACATTACATTACATTACAGTCATTTAGCAGACGCTTTTATCCAAAGCGACTAACAATAATGGCATTTAACCTGGGAAAAGCCAATGTACTACTACTTGCCAGAACTCACAAGTGCATCTTCTTCCTAAAACAAGTGACTAAGAGCATAATCTAGTGCTGAAGGCAAAGTGCAAGAATAGCAATTCTAAAGTACAGTGCAATACAATACAATACAATAAATGCTTAGGAGGGAGGATTGTATGATGCACTCCTTGCAGAAACGGATGTAGTGTGTCGTGCAGTAGAAGAGAAAGTCCACGTCCTCCTTGAAGTCCTCTGTGAACAGGTCCCAGTCTGTGGACTGGAGACAGTCCTAGAGGTTCTCCACAGTCTCTCTCGTCCACACCTCCACAGACCTGGTGGTAGCCAGCTGCTGCCTAGCAACAGGCGTGTACATGGGGACTAGGTGTTGTGGTGAAGTTGTGGTCGGATCTTCCAAGAGGTGGGAGGGGGGTGGAGCTATATGCCTCCTTCACGTTTGCGTACTATAGGTCCAGGGTTTTATTCACTCACACAAACGCACAGTGCTGCATTTCACATGCTGAGTAAAGTCAGTCAGAGTTTCTGAGAGTGAGACATGGTTGAAGTGGCCATTGACAATCATCAGCGCATTGGGGTGCATTGTTTGTTAGCAGGGCTGTCGTAAGGGGGGTGCGAGGCCCTGTGTGAACCAGGCCCATCACTGCTTCTTTTTTTATCGTTCTTATCGGCCGCGGGCCCAGTGTACCATATAACAACTTTGAGTGAGCTCGGCATGGGCTGCATCATAATCAGTTTGGTGCTGGTTTGATTTTGTAAGTTGAGAACTCTGGTGTGTGTCTCCCTTTAACGTTTTTTTGGGACAATACCTTTTAGGTATGTTAAGTGGGAAGGTTTCATAAGCGAAAATACAACAAACAAACATTTATGTTGCATTTTTTTCTAGGTTTGTACCCTTTTCTCACAGATTGACTAGTGTATGAGGCCTCGAGCGAGGCCCAGCTTGTGCGAGGCCCTGTGCGACTCGCACGACTCGCACAGCCCTGGTGACGGCACTGTTTGTAGGCCCGTAACCTTGGAGTGAATAACGATCACATAACGCACCATTAGGCGAGGGGGGGGGACGGGATGCAGATGAGGACAACAATGTGTGCGAGAATTCGTGGGGGATATAGAATGGTCTTAACCCCTATAGCCAGCAGTTCAATGTCGGAAGTACAGATGCTGTTTTTCATAGCTATCTGCTCGGGCTTACACCATTTCTCATTGACAAAGATGGCTAGCCCGCTTCCTGTCTGCCCGCACCAGTGTGAAGCCGTCCAAGTTCACTGCGCTCTCTGGTATGTTGTTGTGTAGCCATGTTTTTCGAAAAGCAGCCACTCTCTTCGTACTCCCTTTGGCTGCTTACCAGGGCTACCAGCTCATCCGTAGCCCCACCGGTTGGCGGTGCGAAGGAGAGACACAACTCCTTGACTCTCTCAGCTCGTAATTTTAACACCACACTGTAGGGCAATGAACCCTTGAGTTGAGATTAAACTAACCACCCTCAGGGAGCGGTGGCCCAATATGCCCCTCCCTCTGGGATCTGGCCATACTCGGATCAGCTGGGAACCCTGGTCTCCGGTGGGCAGCTGCACCACATGATGCATTAGACCGCTGTCATTAGAATTTTACAGTTGGACCTGGACAGTTACATAGAAGGACATTTTAACACTCAGACAATAGCTCCCTTAATTTAATAGTCTGCAACATATTCTGTGTCAAAAAAGGTGTAAGAGTTGAGTCATCTTATACTATATTTATACATATGTATCCTTTTATGTGAAACAAATGGCCTTCGGACACCAAATTTACACGTGTCGTCTTTGACCCATACATACAGTAATCAGTTACTTACATCGTGTTATTGCTTATTTGGTAACTAATACTTGCACTTACACACATACATAAACCTACTGCATCCTATATATACACCGACAAAGAGTAAATAATAGACTAGTGTATAACAGCAGTTGTGGTATTGACCAGGTGAGGGTTAACTTTCTCCACTGGCTCATACAGAAAGCTGCAAAACATGTTATGGCCCTGCAGGGCCACCGTAAATACCTGGTTTAGAGCTTTGTGTAGAGCTCCTATAAATCTGTTTAGTTACAACCGGTTACATAGATACACACCTTCTTAAAGACATTATGAGGAAATCAAATTGAATACAGTTGATTTTTTCCACCCTCCACCGCTTTTGCACTGAGAGGCGAGAGATTAAGAAACATATTATCTGTTTTGTGATATGGATTCTGGGGTAAACGTGAGAGGCTGCCGGAGGATTAAGGGAGGTTATTTTCAACAAGGGCCGTTTCCAGGTTTTAATACCATAACTGCTTACCATGGCTATCACCAGGACCCCTATCCTTGTTGTCCTCCGTGGATTAATACAACAACAAATAAAATGAGTGGACCAGGTTTCCAAGACAGTCCTATTCCATGTGTCTACAGTAATTCCTACACCTGTTCTTCCGTTGGTGGTACACCACTTTGTTTAGGCAATAATTGATTTGTCTGCATTTTTCCACACATTGCATGTCCCTATTCTTTTTATTTGACGATTCCCACTCCCTTGTTTCCTGGTAGAAATGTTCTCTCATCCCGCGGACCCCAATGTTGGCTAACTGACACGCTGACAGAAGATTATTACACATCATTACACTTCTTAAATCACAATTTACCCAGCCTTCGCAAATTATTCTCCAGTGAGCGAGGGAGGTAATGGAATCTGTCTTCTCCACTTACGTGCTGCTCTCTCTTCTTCTCGTCTCAAACCCGGCAATTGGTTGTCTTGGTGAGTAGAGCTGAGGTTCTGAAGCCTTCTTTCATATTAAAAGCACCAAAGTGCACCGTCGCATCAACCCTGTTGTCTTTGTCCATTTAGAGGTAGCCTGACTTGTACGGCTCACTGTTTTAGGTTAGATAGAAAATAATGTTGAGAGGAATTTTCTACTTAAGCGGGAAAAAAAAAAGCCTGGAATATTTTTCTCAGCATGTACTGTACAGAATTTTCCAATGATTTATTAACCCTTGTATTGGAAAACGTTCATAATATTAAAAAAAAACAAAGTGAAAATCATCTTCCTAATGATAATCTGTGGTATATCAATGCCAATATTTCAAAGAAATGGTCTCATCTATGATTCTAGCTTGTAAAATAAAACATGCATCGTACACCAGTGGGCTAAGAATTAATAGTCTGTTTTGAAACCATTTTGATCTGAAAAATGCTCAGACTTTTAGTCTAAATCCAGATATTCATGACCTCTTACTTTGACTTATGGGGTCCATTTTGTGCTGGCAGTGTTTATGAGTGGAAAGAGTGCCCTCAGGGCTTCAGCCCTCCAGTTAGCACCCTTCCCTGGCTTCTCCCTTCAAACAGCATCAACATCCCTCCCTCCCAGGGTGCCTTGCAACAGACAGCCTCCATTGCCTGGAGGTTTGCCATTTGCCTCCGAGCTGCCACATACACAACCGGTAACTACATCTTAAAGACATTTGTCTTGATTTTGTCTGAAATAATTTGGGCGACCCATCTTGCAGGATGAATGGCTCTAGCTGGGCGCGCCGGTGGAAGTGGCCAGGGATTTGGAGAACCCTTTTCCCTGTCGTTCTTCCCTCATCCTCCTCCTCCTCTCCTCTCCTCTATACGTTGTTTAACATTCAGTCATCCTCCCTGCCTGCTCCATTATGCCTCGGAGGAGGAATGATGATGAATCGTCTAGCTGGAGGAAGAAAAATATATCAAGTCCGGGTCTGGGAATTGGTTAAGTACTTCTGCAGTGCCTTGACCTCATAATCACTCTCAGCCTGTTGGCCCTGTTGATTTATAAACTGGGCCGTGATTAATGCTCTTTTAAGTGGACAAGGCAGGCCGAAGACGCCGGGGCCGGACCGCTCAAACATGAACACCACTTGTTAAAAGGGGGGCTGGCGGAGCAACAACAGCCAGCTAGCCTCCGCGTTTGGGGTAATTGTGGCAGCTTCTGAGCGGCTCGCCAGTCAAATCTCCAAGGCTATAAATCATGAGTGTTGCCCTCTCTTTGACACCAATTTTGCCTTGTCTTAAAGCTTCACAGGTCAGTGGGCTGGCTGTTGGCTCTTTAAGGATATCTTGTCAGAGTGAGGGTTCAGGGCACCTCTCGCTGGCCGTGCAGCCCAGGCCGGGAGCCTCGTTCTGGGGTCAGGTGGCTCGCCAACCCCCTGACTTCCCCATGGAGCCCTGGACATCTGACTCCACTGCTCTCATTAGTTCACTCAAATTAGAATGTGTCACTTTTCATTTTCAAAGCATACCTCATATGATAACTGGACTTTCCTCACTGCTACTGTATGTGGATCATAATTGAATGAAGGTGATTCATTTGTTCAGAAGTAATTGCTTAATTGGCGCAGGCGTCGGCAGGTCAAACAGAGTGTCCAATTTCAGACATTGAAATAACTGACTTTTAGAAGAAACAGAAATGGACTTTTAGAAGGATAGGTTCAAAAGAGTTTTAATTTCCGGGGAACATAATATTACTATCACATACTACAGGGAGTGAGTTTGTATCATGGTACAGTATATTACAGGTACAGTATTTCAGTCTGCCATGGACAAGATTTATTTCCCAACTAGCCTATGGTATGAAAATATTGTCATTTATACTTATAGGTGTGTATTTACATTTATGGCGATACTTTGGTATTTTCTGTGGATAATATGCTTACTGTCACAGGTAGACAGATCTGTTCAGTTGCATCATCTTGCCTGTTTTAGTTTTGCAGTAGATGATGTTCAGTGACATTTTTAAATCTATTTTTTCTCCAGGGTAAAACTTTTTTTTTTTTTTTTTCTGATTCTCTCGTGAGGGCGAGATTGACAGGGGCCTCTCTGGGTGTGAGAAGGGGTTTGAAAGGAAATTTGCTTCAGCAAGTCCTTTCACCTGCGGGGAGGCAGATCGCCTGGCGTGTGGGAGAGGAAGGGGGGAAGGCTTTGCCGGTGCCGTGGAAATGGCAGTGTCAATTAAATATCACTTTCAATTTCCTTGTTTTATGATCCCTCGGCTACTAAGCACCAATAATTCCAGCCCTCCTACCTTGTCGTGAGGAAGATTGATTACACTCGTCTGCTCCTATAAAAAAGACATTTACATGAAAATAAGAAAACAACCCTTTGTTTGCGCGGAACTGAATCAAGGAAAAGCAATTCCAAATTTGATTTTCATACGAAAGGAGGGAGAGATAACAATCTTAGCGTTGGGAATGACAGGTCTCGACTGAGTGAATTTTGGAGGTTGCACATTGCGGGGGGGACTTATGTAGATTTTATAAACCTGGAAAATTACTTTCATGCAACACTGACGCATGTTGTTTTCGCTAACGCAATGAAGATGTCGGAGATGGAGTGCTCACAGACTATCTATGGAACACATGTTACATCCCATATCTCATGTCAATCGCAGAATTAATCATATTTCATTGTATCTTCAGTCTGGGGGAAGAAAAAAAATCAGAGGAAAGAAACTTCCTATAATGTTTTCTTTCATCGCCATTACCTCGAGATGTCATACAAAGGTGTCACGTCATGTAATGACTTCACACCATTGCTTATGTCCCTTATGATTTTACATAGCATGGATAGAATGAAATATGACAAGTTGATACAGACATTGTGTTGGGTTATTGTAGCTGTGGTTGTTTTCTTCTGCAAGATGAGATTGTGTGTCCCATATCTGCACTGGGACCCTGTAGATATGAAGGTGGGTTGGTTCTCATGCTGTTTTCGCTCTATAATTGCCCTTGCGGTGTGTCTGAAGTGTTCAATCGCACCATAATACCAATTCGCTGGCTTTAATTGTTGGTTAAATGCTGATAGTGTATGGTCAGGTGTTCCTGAGGTTATTGTCATTATCAGGCCATTATCTTCACTCCAACAACAGCCCTGCTTTGAACCCAGAGGGCAGGCGATAATATGGCCGTGAAATCCTGATGCTTAACCAATGCTTGGGAGAACAAATCCCTTAGGATGGTAACATGTATTCATCCCTCTCTCTCTCTCTCTCTCTCTCTCTCTCTCTGTTTCCCTCATGCTCTCTTTTCCTCATTATTTCTTTTTACTCTCACACTCTTTGGCAGTGTATGTATGTGATGTAGAAGTGTGTGCATATCTGTGTGTGCGTGACTATGTGTGCGTGTCTGTGTGTGTGTATAGTGGGAGATGTGGGGGTACATGTGAGGGGGGTGGGGGTGCATGGTGTGTGTGTGTGTGTGTGTGTGTGTCATGTGTGTGTGTTTTGAGTTTAACTGACCACAATGAAGGAATCACCTATCTGACCGGTGCTATTGTGCAGATCCCTGGCCCTCCTTTTCAGGTCCGCGCCCCCCCCCCCCCCCCCAGACGCCCCCTGTATGCTCGGCTGCTCCCGATGGCCGTCTTATTACCAGCTACAATCTGAGCGCTACGCTGGGAGCTGCTGAAAATATACGAGCAAATCAGTCTGGACACCCAGAGAGAAAGAACGGTATAGTCTCTCACCACCGGCGTGACCCCCCCCCATCACCCCCCTCACCCCCACCCCCAAGATAAAATATGGAGTTAGACAAATGCTACGCTAATTTAATTAACGGGTTACAGAACACTTGGGCTGTGTGTTTTTAATAAGGAGGTAGGTAACCACAATGATGGAGCGACTGGGAGGAGTAGCAGGAGGATGACCCTACGATAGGGTAATTCATCTGCTCAACGGCAAAACACGTAGCTCTACTTAACACACCTCACTACCTCCCCTCGGTCATTTCAGAGGTGATCAATTCACTAAATATCTTTTGTTTTACACGTGACTAGGCAGTTGGGGCGTACGGTACATTCTGTTACCAGGTACTGCTGGTTAATTTCATTAAGAAACTGTCACTCACTCCCGGTTGATTGTCATACTCTGACAAATTGAACAAGGTCTGAAGACATACTGTTGGAGCATACAGTAGATAGATGTACTTGGCTCGTTGAAAATAGGTCGAAGTAAAAGGACCTAGGCACCGACACTTTTGCTTTAACGAAAACCATTGTCTTTGTTGTTGTTTTTGAATTCTCATGCATACAGATAAGTGAGATGCAGATAGCGTCTTAGCTTCACCCACGCAGATATATTAAGCCTACTGTTTTTCGATTAGCCCCTAAGTTAGGGTAGTAACAGGCAGGGGGAGTGGGTGAGAAAGAGGGATGACAACAGCCATCAGATAGGAAACGAAGGTATTTCTCAAACGGGGCAGAGCTCAGATAGCCCCATGCATATATGCTAAACAGGGTAGATTAGCTTAGCCAAATCTCCCCTTCGCACCTTTAAGTCCTTTTGTGGAGTCACAGAGGGTAGCAGTAGTGTGTTGAGCGTGTTTACACAGCGCATAAGAGTATCAGTGTCCAATAATTCCCGCCTCCCATGGTCAGTACTCAAACAAGGTCAGGACTCCGTAGGAACAAATGAGTTCTCCCCGTATCGGTCTTTGAACGGCGTGGTATTGTACGGCCCTGTGTGTGTGCAGCGATAAGCCAACCACTAATACCGTGCGTAAGACACTAATAAACAAACAGGGTTTTAAATTGCCTGAATAGAGCCAGTGATGCGTTAGGCTGCGCCAGCGCTTCAATGGCTTAATCTTGGCTTATTTCACGTTCGCATTCCAGATTAGGTTGTAAATGGCGAGAGAGAGAGAGAGAAATTATAAGCGAAGAGACGCGGGGACTCCCACAAGGCCCGCCCTCCCACATGAACTATCCTCACAAAGCTCCACATCATCTCTCACATTTCTATACGTGTAGCAGATGTATTAGGATAATGTTCGACAACACCGTGGCATGTCGTGTAGTGTGTGCGTGGATATTCCTCAGACTACGATTTCATATTCCTCTATACGTGTCTAAATATTTGCACAGTGCGATTCTGGTTTCCAAAATGAATATTTGTCAATTATGATAATTTTTTGTACATCCGTGAGTATTGAATGCCCTTGGTTTAGACATCCAATCAACATTAGAGCTCTTACAACAGAGAACACAGATTCTGAACCGGACACATTATAGAATACTGTACATGAGCTATAGAATCGTGTAACCGTGGTAATTAGCGTCCTGTATGCATGGGCATTAGAGGGCCTGACTCGGCAGGAAGTAGTGTCACTAAGCTTGGCAACTAGAGGGCAGCCCTGTTTGTCTGTCGCCACGGAGATGGGGACCGCTCTCTCTCTCTCTCCCTCCCTGGTCTCCCTAGGGTCCCTGCCTCAGGGCCAACGCGACACTGCCTCTCTGGTCTCTCTCTCTCTCTCTCTCCCTCCCTGGTCTCCCTGTAGGGTCCCTGCCTCGGGGCCAACGCCACACTGCCTCCCTGGTCTCTCTGTAGGGTCCCTGCCTCAGGGCCAACGCCACACTGCCTCTCTGGTCTCTGTGCTGGTCTCTCCCTGGTCTCTCTGTAGGGTCCCTGCCTCAGGGCCAACGCCACACTGCCTCTCTGGTCTCTGTGCTGGTCTCTGTGCTGGTCTCTCTGCTGGTCTCTCTGCTGGTCTCCCTGCTGGTCTCTCTGCTGGTCTCTCTGCTGGTCTGCCTGACGGACCGATGCAGTCCTGCCGGTCCACATAGGACCACTGAGAATACCGAATAAGCTCTGCTTCAAATGGCACACACACACACACGCACGCACACACACACACACACACACACACACACACACACACACACACACACACACACACACACACACACACACACACACACACACAGGGGGCATACGGGGTTCGACATTGTAAGGGTTGGAATGAAGTGGGGTGGAACCTGGAAGGATGTGAAGTCAATATGTTTTATAGTTTATAGTATTATAACTGGAAAGATCACGTGAGATGTTAAGTCTATGTTTCATAGTTTATAGTATTATAACTGGAAAGATCATGTGAGATGTTAAGTCTATATGTTTTATAGTTTTGGTGGGGAAAAGAGATTAAATTGACCTAATGTATACTTAACGTTCAGTTTTCACGTCATACTTTATTCACACAAAAAGGGTCAAATGAGGCCAAAATGACAAACATGGGGTCTTCACTGCCTCCATCACAGTGATGTTGGGGTTGTCAACATGCATATACTATTATTATTTTTCCCGGTCCGTCTTTAAGTCTGTCCTGAGAGCACGGTCACTACCACATACTCTCTCCCTGGTACCATTATCAGCATTCCTACAGGCCTACAGACATTGGTGGCATGTGTTGAAATGCATTAAGGCATTGTACTTGTGGAGAACGCACAGGGGAAAGAACATTGTTCTTCTGGGGACGCAATTCATCAGGTTTTTCCCAGAGCCTCCTGGGGTCAAGTTTTTATGGGGGCTGTTTGGTTTTCAAATGCTCTTTTCTCTCCCCTCTCGACGTGGCCATAGTGTTCAAACTTGTCTACATTTACTTGTCGTGTTTTTGTGCATGGTAGATGTCCTTTAAAAGGAGTATCTCAGATAACTCTTTATTCTTGTTTTGTTGGCTCATATTCAGTGTTTTCATGAACTCTGACCCCCAGCCATGGCAACGACGAGAAAAATGTTAACATTGATTGACAGGATTAAAAAAGGCCCCGTCCTCTATACGCATTTCAAACACTTTGGGAACAATGGCGTTTTGGTGTGATTGAATTAATGAGGTATCGCGGACTGTCAAAAGAGCACACATACTTTACATAAACCTGATTATCTTTGCATGGCAGAAATAGAAGAAAGGGGGTGAGGGGAGTGGGAGGGTGAGGGGAAGTGTGGGGGTGTGGGGGGGGGGGTTGGCTTTCACTGGGCACCTCCGAAAAGAACCATCAAAGTGTGGGTCGGGGCTTACAGAGTGGCGCTCTGGCAGGGTGCTGTCTTGCCCTCACTCCCTTCTAGCCCAGACCTGCTTAGCATAAATCAACCATAGGGCTTTAACAAATCTATTCACGGAGCAAGGGGCCTCCCAGAACAACCTCGTTTTTTTTCACAAGCCGCCACCTCCAGGAACGAGGTTTTTCACCAGGCAGGGGCATTGTTCCCCCTGAACTGCGCATAGATTTCATCATCTCCCAACCTTGAGCAAGGGACAGCTCTACCCTCGCTGAACCTGCAGAGTGACACTGAGAGGGGCTGCCAAGAGTTTCCCCCCTAATTCTACCAGACTATAGAGACAGAAAAAACAGAAGAGGAGAGGGGGGCGGGCGCTCTCACCGAAACGCTCACAAGATCAGCAAAGTGAGCCCTCTGAAACGTGAGCTAATTCTCTGTTTAATCCTTTTAGCCGTTTCTTCTACTGCTCCCCCATCTCTCTCTCTCTCTCTTCCTGCCTCTGTCTCCTTCTCTCTCTTTCTCTCTCTCTCTCTCTCTCTCTCTTCCTGCCTCTGTCTCCTTCTCTCTCTCTCTCTCTTTCTCTCTCTCTCTCTCTCCCCATCTCTCTCTCTCTTCCTGCCTCTGTCTCCTCTCTCTCTCTCTCTCTCTCCCTGCCTCTGTCTCCTTCTCTCTTTCTCTTTCTCTCTCTCTCCCTGCCTCTGTCTCCTTCTCTCTCTCTCTCTCTCTTCCTGCCTCTGTCTCATTCTCTCTCTCTCTCTCTTCCTGCCTTGGTCTCCTCTCTCTGTCTCTCTGTCTCTCTCTCTCTCTCTCTCTCCCTCTTCCTGCCTCTGTCTCTCTCTCTCTCTCTCTCTCTCTCTCTCTCTCTCTCTCTCTTTTCTTCAAGGAGAAGTTCTTGGGCCACAGCGGTAGCTGTTACAGGATCAGCTGACTGAGAGGAGTGGTGAGGCGCTGACTGTTTAGGATGCTGTCTGTTTCTTAAGACCCTCCTGAGGGCTGCTGATTTCGGGGCCGTCAGAAGCCGCCTCTGTTCGCCTCCCCCCTGCCAATGAAGAGCCGCGGAGGCGTGTTCACAAGCGGCAGTAGGTGGGTTTTGCTTTGAATGCTCTAAAAAGACAACAAAAAAAAAAAAATCACAGCGTTGCTCCAAAGCTTTTGTCTTATAACTCCACTCTATGCATATCAGATACACCCCCCCCAAAAAAAAAAAAAAAAAAAAAAACATATGGCGGAGTGCACACATATTGAAGGATATGAATTGCCGTTCACGCTGTGAGGTTGAGGGAACATAAATTGGAAGCACATTGTGCCAGTGAATAATACACTTAGCATTATTCATAAAAAGGGGGAGATTAAAATCCACTGGTAAAAAGCTTGGCTGCGTTAGGCTGACAGAGGAGTTACATATGGGCTAATGTGGGTTTTTATCTGCTCACATTGTCAGTAATATATATCCCCAGGGCTGTATCCTGTGTGTGTCAGGATACTGTTGTACTGATAGAACAAAACTAATGATGGGCATGGTAATGCATCTCTATTGGCTCGTGCCGCGGAGTGTGGTACTGTAGAAACGTTGCTTCTGAGCGAACAAAAAGGTCAGAAGTCCGTGGGAGTTTGGAGGAACTCCAAACTGTTTTGAAGCTGGACTTCTCGGTGGGAGCATATGTTGGGGCGATGGTGTCCAAGCTGGTCGGGCCCCGTCTTGAAGGGGTCCCCTCTTTGAGGGGTTAATCATGTTATTGGCAACTCCAGTCTCTATTCTTCCCTAAGCCTCAGGGAGAGAGGCGAAATGTTGCAGCAGAAATTGGACAATTCGACAATTTCGGTCAAATTTGCGGTCGTTCGTTTTACTCATTTGACTACAAATTTTCATTCAAGAAGACTTTTCTGGCATCAGCAATGAAAATGATCATGTCTATCCCAATTGAATAACCTCTACTCGAACACATTTTAAAATGTTGTTTTCAATTGTCTAATACTCAACCTTGAAATGCGCAGAGAAACAAGAAAGATAAAACACACCCTTGGACTTCCTCTCTATGAGCCGTCATAGGCAGCGGTAAATTAAACAGGGGGACAAACCTCTTGACTTTTATTGTTGCAGCGGCCTAATTCCAATTCACTGGACCAGACCTTTTGTGGCAGCGAGTGCTTCATTTGCAGTTTGCATGGGCAGATACATTAAGTTCCCTCTAGCTCCATTCATTAGAATGCTATTAGTCACCGCAGATTGATCAATATATCATGTATAGAACATCTTGAATGAGGATGGCTGGTCCCATTGTAAGTCCGGAGATAATGGCCTCTTTATTCACACCAGCTTGTAGGAACATGGAGATAAAGTGAGGTGGGAGAGAGTTACAGCTCACAGCTGAGAGGGAGAGGAGCAGCTCTGATATTATAAGTGGGGTGTACGAAAAAAGCATAGAGAGTGAGTTTATTGCACAGCGAGCGCCTGAATAGGGTTACAAAGATCTAAGACCAAAACTGACTCCTTTTTCCACAGGTATTAAAAAAAAGATATCTTCACTTTTTTACATTTATTGCTTGATAGAGTGATATCATCACCTTAATACTGTCGGCTGTCTCCAAAGAAAGCCTTGAGTAGTTTTAAATCCAATCTGTTATCAACGACGGACAGCTAGGTCTTAAGTGTGTATGATTCTGAACACATGTCGACATGTCAAAATAAACACATTCAAATTCTCACATCATATTTTTTTTCTGGGAACATGTCCTTTGTTGAAAGACGGTTGAATGTTGAGCAAAAAAGATAGGACCTGTATTCTGCTCCCTTGGAGAAGAGTCGGGGTAGCGTGGGATAACATTTGTTGTCGGAATGAGATTCCGTGCTTTGCGGAATCCCTCAGGGGGGGGGGGGGGGGGTAGTACAAATGTTTTATATTCAGGAAAGACTTGACTGTGATAAGAAGCGTGATCCAATTGGCTTGAGAGGGTTGCTAGCTAGCTTGGTTTAGAGACGAGGCTTCTGGAGCCGATTATCCCATTGGTCCTCCTCTCAGACATGGGAGAAAAACCTCTTTTCGTAAGTGTACGGTCCCATTTACCCTCAACTATCCCGGGAATAAGATTCAAGATTAGCAGGATTTTGATATGTGCAGCTCCAAAAGTTCTGCAGGGAATTTATTTTACATTTTTAACTACTGAACAATTGAATAATGAAATGATATACATTGGGTTTACTTACACTATGTAATGTTGTTAGTGTCACACTAACTCAGTAGGTTTACTTCACTATATCTATAGACTAGTCGATGGTTGAGCTGGTCATGTGATCCCAACTCTATACCAGATAGCTCACTTTGGTACGAGAAAAAAAAAAAAGCATTACTAAATACCTCACTGAGAACAGACTGCTGCATCGACCATCATACAGAAACACTGTCACATTCTTTCTCTTAGAGTTATCTGGTATTTACAGCACAACCCGGGTGAGATGGATGATGGGAACGCGGGCGACCTGGCGGAGGTGGATCCCTCCCCAGGAAACAAACTAGCGGAGGATCTCAAGCGGCCCGGCCGGTCGGCTGCTCGTATATGAATCCCCTCTCTGCAGCTCCTAGCTGGGCTCTGACCTTTTAGACCTGTCAGGAGGAAAAACCATGCACTCTCACACATTCCCCTACCCGCACACACACACACACACACACACACACACACACACACACACACACACACACACACACACCATCCTCTTCAGCTCTACCACTCACGGATAGTCAGTGGGCAATGAGCACAGTCCAAAGTCCACCCTCTAACAGCCGTGGAAGCTCCAACCGAACCACTCTGCAGTCAGCCTCCAAATGAGCTGTGATTTACTAGCTCGCTGGCTCAATAGGGAATGTAATAGAACACATTACACCTTGTCTTGCAAGAGCATCCCTTGCTTTCTGCCCTCCCCCCCTCCCACCCACACACACACACACACACACACACACCCCAGCCCGGAGAATCGATTTGAACAAATGTGGAGGAACAAATCTAAGGACAGCGATTTTGTTTTGCAGAAAAAGCCCGAAGTGAACATCAGTCCATTTGTCTCAATGAAGTAGTGGAGGGAAATGTAAAAAAGTTGGGACTGATTTGCAACTTTATCCTGCTGGACTCTGATCTGACGAGTGGCTTCTGCAGGCGCTCTTAATCCATGACATCAACATCGCAGGCTGCTGGGAATAGGTAGACAGGACAATTCATTAGACAAGACAAAAGTAAATATGGCCTTCTTTACACAGCGAAGACAAAGCACTGTCATTGTGTTGTCACAGGCTGGGCTAGAAGACCACGGCCACACACTGATGAAGTCAACTTAAAAGCTGTCAGCTTAATTGGCACAACTGAGGCACACATACGCACCCTGCTCTGGCAGAGTTGACAGACAGGCCACCTATAGGCATTACAAACATGACCTGGCCATACATGATCACTAGTCTAATATATCCAACATTATCACACTACCTAAACAAGAACCATCTAATCGATCCTGTAAAATACAACACAACGATTATAACTAATAATAACTGTACCTGCAATACACCTAACTTCTATACTAACCTATGAGACTCCTAACATGTAGAAAAACTTCTCAAACTCTGTGGATGTGGAAAATTGAAGGTCCCCTGAGTAGAATAAACTATTACTTATATATATATATATATAAAATGTTATATATATATTTTTTTTTTTTACAAAGCAATATGTATTGGCAATGGGGAAAATTAACTTTGGATATAGCGCCACTAGTGGTGGGTTCTGGTACATCTCGTTTGACGACCGAACCAATGGACAGGGACCGTTTTAATAGTCTCCCCTCCGATTTCATTGGGTGGGGGACAAAAAAATAAAGAAAACACGTCAGTTTATGACCTGAACATGTTAGATTAGAACAGTTTGGGTTTAAATAAGCAAAACAGCCAGATAGGACTTTTGGTACCCGGATTCAAAATGAAATGTAAAAAAAATTCACACAGTCTTTGAAGTGAAACTAGAATACAATTAAGACGACGCAAAACAACATGATGCATCCTTAACCCTGGCACTCGCTAAGCTATCCAATGACCTTCATGGATGCACTTCGTATACTAGACTGACAGCACAGTATGATCTTTCACTACAGTTCCCATGATGCCTCACTCTGTGCTGTGGCGATGGCAGATCAGCCCCTTACACACACACACACACTCTCTCTCTCTCTCTCTCTCTCTCTCTCTCTCTTTCTCCCCGTCAGCAGCAATTAATGGAATGAGATGCACTTTGTGGCAATTCTAACATTTCGCTGCCCTTCCCATTGCCAGCAGGGATTAGGCTCTGATGGTCGGCTCCCTGCGGACCCCCGCTGCCTCGCTAGGTGGGAGGGAGACATCAGAGCTGCTGAGCAGAGCCTGCGCACCTCCAGGCCTGCGGACGGGGGAGCATTAAGACACTGACAGTTCGGCTGATGTTAGCAATCTGCTGATGTTTATATTTGGCTCAGTGTGGTCAGTGCGGTGGTACTATATGTGGAAGTTAAGGATGTGCACTGTGTTTTCAGCTACTTGGGATGAGAGATACACAGCATATCCTTCTAGATAATACTGTAATGTGGTAGGAATATGCCAATCGCGATACGTTAGGCTACTGTAGGCTATGTTTGAGGTGAGTGTGCCTTTACATTTTATATGTATACTATCTTTTTTGGATGATACGTTTCACAACGAGGACACCCAGCGGAGTATTAACACGGCTGAAAAAGACCAGTGTGATTGTCGTCTTTAGTCTGGCCAAGGTCATCTTTAAGCTAAACGGTGGTATCAAGGAACGCATCCGAGGTCAACCTGGAAAGAGGAGAAAAGAGAGAGAGAGGAAAGTTGAACGTATAATAACACCTTTTCCCAGACAAAAGCCCCCCTCCCTCACGCCGGCTGCTATCGAAGGAGCCATGCTTCTCACCTTGACAGCTCCTCTACCCACAATGCACTAAGTGGATGATTAAAAAGAAATGGAGGGTTTTACTGTGGGGTATGCGTAGCCTCCCCGGAGTCCTACCCTAGTCAGCCAAGCGAGAATCTACAGCTGTCCGCCAAACAAGCCCAGCATTCTTTATTTATTTCTTATGAAATATTGATGTGTGTTATGAAAGCTTTAAAATAATGTGTCTGCCTCCCCTTGGCCCGGCACACTGTTTTCTAATGCATAAATAATTCTGTAGCCATGGACAGTGGAGGCTAGCACATTAGGTTTGGGATGTATCCACTGTATCACATTCTTTCTGCCTGAGAGAAAATAGCGTCCCCAGTAATTTCCTACACTTATACAATCTGCGTGGACAGTAAATAATTGATGTATGAATTTAGGGCTAAAACTCCAACACAATATGACTTTATGTCAAGGGTTAGTCCCAGCAGATTTGAAGCCAAATCATCTCTCAAAATGGATTCTTCCCCTTTCAAAAAAATAAATAAAAAAGGGACCCTTTTGATTTCCACCCCCCCTCCACCCCCTCCTCCCGGCTCCCTGCCCCTCTCAGATGGAAATAGGAGACCTGAGTGTAACAGGACTTTTGATGAGGTCTTGCTTTGCATGGCTGGCGATAACAGAGTGATTTAGCCTATTACGGGGGTTGGAAATGTTTTGTTTTTGAACACAAATGGGTTTTTCACACTGACATGAACCCATTTTTGATTGCATTGGCAGAGTGTGAATGTGATAGGGCGCCCTCTCGCTTCTCATCTCAATATCTGGTGTGATGTACAATTACGTCTCCGATGTCGGCCAGATCCGTTCTGTAGATACATGCCAGGATGAAAGGTGAAAACAGACAAATGGTAATTTCACTCTCTATGCTTCAATTAACACGCAGTAGTGAGTACAGCTGCTTTTTTGGTATTAAACAGCTCGACTACAGTTCCCGGTGAAACGTTGTCTAACACAACATTAGAAAGTGGATATGGAAGTGGAATTAAAGTGATACTTAGACACATTGTTTAATTGCCCTCAACATTAAGGAACGATAAATACTGTCAGCACTATATAGAATGTGTTGTTCATGTGAGCGTATTTTGTTTCATAGGACAAGCTATGAAATGGGGATATTTTTTTGCCACCAGGCATGAAGCAAAATATGTTGATTACCTCAACCCAGGACAAAAGTGTCTGTCTGTCTGTCTGTCTGTCTGTCTGTTTGTTAGCAGGATTACACAAAAACTACCAGACCGATTTTCATGAAACTTAGTGGAGGGGTGTAGCATGGCCCAAGGAAGAACCCATTACATTTTTGAGCAGATCCGAATCACGGGATGATTAATTAATGTTCATTAACATTGCCAGATAGTCCAGACCAGCACATACATTAGACTACAGTAGAGTACCACATACTGTACCTGTAGCTATTCTGCCGGTATTAGGGTTGAAATAGTTAAATGAGTTATGATGGCAAAGTCATACAGTAGCTAGCGAGTTTACTGCAGCCGGTCCTGTCATCTAGCTAGCTGGCTAGGTAGCTGATATACATGCCAATGTGTCAATGTCCAGGCGCGCAGGAAGATGTTTTACTTAGGGAAGGCTGCAAATTGTCGAGATATAAAATAAGTGGTCACTTGTTTATTTTTTTTTTACTCTAGCCTATAATATCACATTGCACATCACTCCATTCACTAGATAGCTACCGTACACTACACACAAAGAATACAAGTTCTAATATGACCCAGGAACTTACTAGATCTGAATAAAAGTTCTAATACGGACCAGGAACTTACTAGATCTGAATAAAAGTTCTAATACGGACCAGGAACTCAATGGATCTGAATAAAAGTTCTAATACGGCCCAGGAACTCAATGGATCTTAATAAAAGTTCTAATACGACCCAGGAACTCAATGGATCTGAATAAAAGTTCTAATACGGCCCAGGAACTCAATGGATCTTAATAAAAGTTCTAATACGACCCAGGAACTCAATGGATCTGAATAAAAGTTCTAATACGGCCCAGGAACTCAATGGATCTGAATAAAAGTTCTAAAACGGTCCTGGCAGTCTTGTTGATCCTTAGAAACGAACTCGGAGAGCATAGTTGTGTTCAGGTTAGCCAATGCACGCACGGAATTGGAGTGCAGGTCTGATAACTTGTGTTGAGCAAAATCCCTTGCTTTTTTCCAGTTGCAAAAGCCTCCCTTGGCAAATGAACTGTCACTGTGGAGGTGGTGGTCCATAAATCCCTTCGCCATTGCTTGGCAGCAGACAAAGCAAAGCACAGTCTGTTTCTGCAACATAATGCAGCCATTGCCCTTTTTCAAACCACCCTCGCTAAAATGATCTCTCAAAATGCTCTTTGCTGAATCGTCTTCCAGGAAAGTTCATGTTTGGTTGAAAGGTTACCGGATGATTCTCAACACCGGCGACCCTGCGTCTGGTTGTCCCAGCGTGGGTAGCATTGGCGCTAGTCGGCTGCTGTTTTCCAGAGCCCCCGTTGCTGCTCTCCAGAGTGACTGGCTCTGAGGCTGAGCTGCTACGCCTAGCTACCATTCTAGCAGCTACTCTAGCAGCGGGCTCGATTTCTTGATTTCGATCTAACATAAACATCTTTCTCCTGGGTAATATTATCGATAATACTTTTTTGGGGCTTTTTTGAAACATTAATGTTTGTGAAAAAGTCAGATATTCTTTTCTGTTTGCTGCTCACCATTGCTAATTGTTAAACGTGTGCGGTGCGTGAGCTGATTAGGCTAACTCAAAGCTTCATTTATACTCAGTTGACAAATGTCGTACGCCAAATGTTGACCGCCATTTTTTTTGTCGGTTTTGAGTTTCGGTTTTTGAGTTTCCGACATTGACTGACATTTAGCATTTATACTTCAGTGAAGACTTCACCTCCATGGTAACTTGTAGACATGTGGCTGATTGTCTTTATGACAACATCAAACTCGGGGCTTTTACATTGCGCGAATGATGGCCACTTTAGAGGTGCCGGTGGCTGAAATAGACGAGATTATAGAGGAGGAAGGATTTTAAATTTGATTTTGTAGAGAGGGGAGGAAAATAAAGAAAAGGTAGTTGGTTCGTCCACTCAACAGAACAAGAGAAAGTCAAGGGGAGTAGGTCTACCTGCTTGTTCAACAGATGCGACCAATGGACGAGGAAATGCACCTTCGTTATTTTAGGATGTCCACTAACCAAGGAAGCCGAAGCACATCTATGGCAACAAACGTGCCTTCTATCTTGCTATCCAATCACAGCTGGGCGACGAAAGTGACGGCGTCTGCAACTTTAGAAAGTCTGGTAGGTGCAAGACACCCCTTCCGACACAAAAAAGTGTTGACAGTAACGTCATTCCTGTCTGTTGACACTTTTAAAAGTGTCATATGACAAAGTATAAATTGGCCTTAAGTGTGCGACTTGGCTTTCTGGTCGAGGTGGGGTCTCCTCAACAAATAACGATTGAATTGAATTTTTTACCTTTTAATTTAATTAAAGATTATTGTTGAGTGTAAGATACTACAGCCTGAAGCCACCAGGTGGGGCTGCAGCCCCGATTTCCCACGCTAATGTCAATGTAAATGTAATTTTCTTTCTATACCACCATTCATACATAAAAAGAGATGGATAAAAACATGATTCATGTAAACACAGTGAGAACATGTAAAAGAAACAAATAAAAGCAAAATAATTTAAAATGAAAAGACAATATAAAATAGAATAAAATATATTAAAAAAAGAATACAAATTAAGAACTCTTTAAGATATTCACATGCATTAGGATCACAATCAGAAATGTGCATGCAATAAGCCATGTAGTTCTACAACATACTAGGAATTTGTTGCGGTCAATGACGCATAACATGGAGACATCTTCCTGAAGTCTACAACCATCTCCATCATCTTAAGACCGTTGAGCTCCAGATTGTTTTGGCCACATCAGGACAGTAGCTGGTCAGTCTCCCAGCTGTAGGCGGACTTGTCTCCCTCAGAGATGAATCCGATGATGATGATGTCATCCGCAAACATCAGGAACTTGACAGACTGGTGGCTGGAGGAGCAGCTGTTCGTGTACAGGGAGCAGTGTAGGAAAGGACCTTGTGTGGAGACGGCTAAACCTGGAGTCAGAGACGTTCTTATTCTGCTTCACATGCTGTTTCCTGTCAGACAGGAAGTCAGTGATCCACCTGCAGGTGGAATCAGGAACGGGCAGCAGGGAGCCCATTACAGGAAAGATAATAGAGAATATTGGTGAAAGTCGTTTGCCTGACGGACCAGGTCATTCTGGTTTAGTGATAAACCTGCGGGTTAGAAACTCTGCCCTAGTCTTGAGGCTTGTTCAGAGCTTAGTGTAATGTGTTGGAAGATGGTCTCTCAGCTCTCTCAAGTGCGAGGTCATCATTGATTTTAGGAGTTTTCTTCACTTTGTCGAATGCTGGCAGACTGGCTGACTGTCTACTGGGACATACTGACAATGGGAGACACTGACAGTGCTTGCAAATAGTATTAGACCAGATTTGGGAATGTGTTCCCTTTCGGTTAGACTCAAAGACTCAAACCGCCTAAACTACATACTCTCAATACATTTCTGTCATTTACTGTATTGCAATATATTTGGACAATTTGTAG